>NC_142810.1:6697054-6737613 GCF_049724085.1 Artemia sp. Qi Xiang Cuo
GATAAGATAAGTTTGCATTTTCACACCAAGTCCTTGTATTAAGACTTTGACTAAAATTGCACTGTTTTTTAAGAAGCTTATGTCCACGTCGCTCCGTTCTTATTTTTCGACAGCGGAATGCACGTCTTGTTTCATCAAAATGGCATTCAATTTGACAGTAAGGGCAAGACATTGTAGTTGGCAAAATGTTATGGTCTATCAAAAATTGCCTTACATCACCTTCAGTTTGATGGAATAGTCTAAACGACACAATTTTATTATCACACAAGACACATACATTTTTTGTTAATGGCATGATTAAAAATTTTTAAAACACAATTCACAATTTATATAATTTCCATATGCCACTTATTTTTCTTTAAACACGTGCTATGATATTAACTAACAACGACCGGAATTAACGCCATCTATAAAAATAATTTATAGCAACGATTTCGAAAGATTTACACATTATGTTGAAAGCATGGAAAAAATAAAAATTTCTTTCATTAAAGTTGGAAAAAGAGGAAAGTTATGAGGATAAAGGTTCTCCCCTTGGAAGGCTTCCCTAATTGAAGGATATGAATTATAACCATAGTAACGTTTTTTCATAGTTTTTTTATTATATACTATGGAAAATACACTGAAAAGCCATATTAAGAGCTGTATTTGTGAGTTTAACACTGACAATTAAATTTTTTTAGCCCAGCAATGACCTCACTCTAGAGATTATACAACAGATAATCATGTGATCGTATTGTCCTCTGTTTTTGAGATGTTACGTTGGAAAATACTATGACAAGCAACCTTTATTTCTAGTAGTTTCAGTTTTTTACTGTCATTTCCATTTGTTTATACAAGCATTGGCCTCCCTAATTGAAGGTTATGTATGTTTACCATGGGTATTTATTTTTATCGTATAGTTCGGAATATCTATGGAAAACACACTGTCAAGACATCTTAATAGATTTATTTATGAGAGGTCATCTGAAAATTCCTTTTTTTTGCCAAGACTTGACCTCCAAAATCGAAGCATATTTATTTGAATAATTGGAACGTATTTTAATAGTATTTTGGATATTTTAGTAGGAAAAAACACTGAAAAGCCTTATTAAGAGCGATATTTGTGAGATTTTTAATGAGAATTACATTTTTTAGCCAAGCATTGGCCTTCCGAAGTGGAGTGAGGTCAATTTTAAATACGTAATTTAAAAGCATAAAGAATATAATGAATTAGGATAAAGTGACCGTCTTTTTATCGTATTTTGGTTATTTTCGATGGAGAAAAGACTGAAAAGAAATATTAAGTGCTATATTTTTTAGATTTTCCCTGAGTAGTCAATATGTTGATAAACCACTTACCATCCATCCGAGATGGATATTACGTAGAATAATTTTAACGAGTTGTCCTATAATTTTGCTTAGTGGATTATGAAAACACACTGTAAAGCCATATTATGTGAGCGATTATTTAGATTTACTATTACACTACCACTTCTTTATACCATACGTCAAATACCAACTTAACTGATATTAACGATAATCCTTTTAAAGTAAAGACAGCTTATTGGGCTTAATGTCGATTTAAAGCTAAAAGTATTGAAATTTTTAGAGAGAGATTGTTTTTTTTTGAACGGCAAAGAACTTTTTTTTCGCAAGGACTTGGAAAAAATACATGACGGATATTATATAAACTACTTATAAAGTATTTTCAGCGTAGGGTCTTTATTTACTTTGGAAAACGCCCTGTCAAGTCATTGTTTTATCGGTTATTTTAATTAGATTACTTTCATGTCAATTTTTTTTAGCACAGCATGGAAATCCCTTATTAAAGAAGTGAATAAAATAAATCACTAATTGAAATCACAAAAAATTATAATGTATTAGTATACTTTGCACGTCGTTGCAGAGTCTTGTGCGTGGTGTCGGGCGACAAATCACATACAAGACCGATTAATTGCGATATTATTGTATTTTGCTATTTTCCTTCCATTTTTAGAGCAACGACTCGAACTCTATAAATGTAGGTACGTAAATTGACCATTAGGTACGTATTTTCATCGATGGTTTCTTATGTTCGTTGGAAAAAAAACACTGACAATAAATTAAATAATATATTATTTTGTGTTTTTCAATGACAATAAAATTTTTTAGAAACGACTAGACATCCATAATTGTAGGATATGTATTATAACCATGTGAAAGTATTTTCATCGTATTTTGCGTAGTTTATAAGGAAAAAACACTGAACAGATAGATTAAGAGCTATATTTTGGTTTTGGTCTCTGAGAAGTCAATTTTTTTAGCAAAGCCCTAACCGTCACCCTTAAATGTATAGTATGAGAATACTGAGTCCGTAAGTTCATCGTATTTTCCGTATGTCCTGTTGAAAAAACACTTACAATAATTCGAATAGGATTAATTGTGAGTATTTCAAGGACACAAACCTGTTAATGTAACGTACTTGAAAAAAAACCATGAAGTGATTAAAATAAGAAATCCCGCATTGTACTACAAAAATAAACTTAATAATGAGTATCAATTAAACGTTATTACACATTTAAGATCTTATTGTCGTTGTTAAACATACTGACAATCCATCTTAAATTATAGCTTTGTGTTTTTTGTTCGTTGTATAACATGTTTTTAGCACAGACTTCCCATCACTAATTGTAGGAAAAGAAGTATTAAAATGGGGACGACATTTCAGCTGATGGGGAGTTATAACGTTGTAAATATAACTGAAATGCCATATTAAGAGCTATATTTGTGAGTTTTTCACTGAAAATTCCTTTTTTTTCGCCACGCCTTGATCTCCCTAATTGAAGGATATGAATTAGAACCATGGGAAAGATTATACATACCAAAACAGACAATAAAAACCAAACCATAAGAAACCAACCACAAAGTACAATTCAAACAAAACAATACTAAACACACCAAACAAGACTTTACCCACCAGACAAGACCCACACCACCAGAATATACAAAACACACACAAATCGACACAACTAACTAGTCTATTCGCACAAAACCAGTCTTTACCCAACACACAATAATCGTAAATAAAGACCACTATATTACCACCTAAACAGAATACCACCAACACGAAATAATTTACTCCAATATCCAGACAATCAAACCAACTACCGAATCTTAAACAACACAAATAATAAACAAACCACTCAAGAATATCCTCACCCAACCAGACTTTACAAAACACAACCGATTAGCCCCAACACCCACCAATCGCCAACCCAAACCAGCATCTCAACCCCCCCCCCCCATATACCCCCACCCCCCCAATACCACCCTACCCAACGCCGAGACTGAAGGGGGGTTGATATGCGAGGGGGGGGGTGATAGGCGGGGTGGGTATGGAGATTCGATGGTGGGTTTTATAAAGTTTTCGTAAGTGTCTTGTAAAGGATACAAATCCGTTATAAAACCATTAAACGTGTGTAGAAGTGTTACAAAGCATCACAAAGAGCCTTATAAGTTATACAAAGCATTTGTAAAAGCACTAAAAGTGTTTATGAGTTTTATAATTCAACAGTAAGAGTCTTATAAGTTACACAAAACAGTTTGAAAAGCACTATAATCGTTTTTAAGTGTTATAATGCAATAGTAAGATTCTTACATAGGGAGGTCATAATTGACCTCGCTAATTGAAGGATATGAACTAGATTCATGGGACCGTATTTTCATCGTATTTTCCATATTTTCGTTGGAAAACACACTGAAAAGCCATATTAAGAGCTGAATTATTGAGTATTCAAATAAACGTCCATTTTTTAGACACCATTTGAACAACATAAGTGATGAATATTAACTAAAATCTTCGCAACGTATTTTCATATTCTTTTGCATATGTTAGTTTTATAACAAAATGAAAATCCATATTAATATCTATATTTGTTAGTTTTTAACTGAGAATTCAATTTTTTTTTAGCCAATAATTGACCTCTCTGATTGATGGATATGACTGATAATCACGGGACCGTATTTTAATCGTATTTTGCATCTTTTCGTTGAAAAAAACACTGAAAATAAATTTTAAGATCTATATTTGTGAGTTTTTCCCTGACAATTCCTTTTTTTTAGCCAAGCCTTGACAACTATTATTGAAGGATATGAATTAGAATCTATGAAACGTATTTTAATTGTATTTTGCGTATTTTATTCTTAATAAAAAATGAAAAGACATAATAAGTGCTATATTTGTGAGTTTTTCAAATACAATTCCATTTTTTTAGCAAAGCAATGAAATACCTCATTTAAGGATATTAACTAGATTCTTGGTAACGTTTTTTCAGCGTTTTTTGGTTATTTTCGTTGTAAATCAAAATGAAAAGATATATTATGAGCTATATTTGTGAATTTTTCACTTTAATTTCAATTTTTTTTGCCAAGCCTTGACCTCCCTAA
The DNA here is from genome assembly GCF_049724085.1 of Artemia sp. Qi Xiang Cuo. NCBI lineage: Eukaryota > Metazoa > Arthropoda > Branchiopoda > Anostraca > Artemiidae > Artemia > Artemia sp. Qi Xiang Cuo. The sequence goes on from NC_142810.1 coordinate 6,701,462, forward strand.
TTTAATGAAATAAAATAGATTCATAGGAACGTTTTTTCATCGTATTTCGCATATTTTGGTTGGAAAACACAATTAATAGCATTAACAAGAGCTATATTTGTGAGTTTTTCACTGACAATTCAATTTTTTTAGCCAAGCCTTGACCTCCCTAATTTTAGGATATGAAATAGAATCATGGGAACGTATTTACCCACCAAACCAGACTATACCCACCAAACCAGAAGACGACACAGAAACGACACAGAGACTCTGTGGCGTCTCGGTGTCGACGACAACGAGACACAGAGACGACACAGAGACGACTCAGAGATGGCACAGAGATGGCACTGAAAAGTCTCTAAGTCGACACAGAGATACGACACTGCGACTTCTCTTGCTCTTCTCTGTCTCATGTCTTTGTGTGAGTCGACTCGGTGGGGTCGATGTGGCGTCTCTCTGGGGCTGTGTCGGTGTCGGCTGGGTTTCGTGTCTGTGTCGTCGTCTCATTTAAGCACACCCGACTCTGTGTCGTATCTCTGTCGGACGCTCGGTGAAGCCTGTTTCGGGTTCAGCGACACAGAGACGACACAGATAAGTCACTGATTCGTCACAGAGAAGTCACAGTGACGAACCAGTGATTACTACGAAACGACCAAGAGACTCGGTGTCGTCTCTGAGACGATGACACAGAGACAGCGAGACGACAAAGATACGACACAGCGAGACGCAACAAAGCCGCCACAAAGTTGACAAATAGATAAAAAAGAGACGACTCAGAGTGGTGGTTGTGTCGTCGCTTTGACACTACGCCTCGTCTAGGTGTCGACGGCACCGCGACCAAAACGCGAATCTGTGTCGTCTCTCAGTCTCTGTCTCTGTGACGACTGTCTCTGGGGCGTCTCAGATAGGTCGTCTCAGAGACGCAACAGAGACTCTGTGTCGTATCTCTGTCTCTGTGTCTGTGTCGACTGTCTCTGTGTCATCTCTGTGTCTTCAACACAGAGACGACCCCGAGAAGTCTCTGTGGCGACACAGAGACGACACAGAGACGACACAGAGACGACAACGAGTCTCTGTGTCGTCTCTGAGACGACGACACAGAGACACAGAGACGACACAGCGATGACACAGAAACGAAACAGAGACGGCACAGAGTCGAAACTGAGACGTTACAGTGTCGACTCTGTGTCGTGGTTGTGTCGTGTCGGTGTCACTCATAATCGTCTCTGTGTCGTCGTCTACGAGACGCCACAGAGACTCTGTGGCGTCTCTGTGTCGTCTCTCTGTCTCTGTGTCTGTGTCGACTGTCTGGGTGTCGTCTCGTGTTCGTGGCGTTTTAGGTTTTTGCTAGGCTTAGTGAGGTCTCACTGAGAACCTTTGTATTGGACGTCTGTATCTTGTTATCATTATCTGTGTCTTTTCTGTGTGGGCGACGACTGATGACTCGGTGTAGTATGGGGCCGGTGTCTTTGACGTTTCGGTTTCGTCGTGGTGTGGGCTGTGGGTCGTCGCCTCCTCACGTCTCTCTGTCAAATCTGAGTCAACTCAGACACGTCTTTGTGTCGTCTCTGTGTCTGTGTGGTCTATGTTTTATGTCTGTGTCTCGACATAGATATGACACAGACAAAAATGAGATGACCCAAACACGACTCCGAGACGAAAAAGAGACGGGGAACTGTTGACACCGAGTCGCATAAGTGACTTCTGTAGGAGACACACCCGACTCATTGACACCGAACCCGAAGACCAACCCACAGTATATCTGTGGCGTCTTCTCTGTGTCGACCCCGCGACGACACAGACACCGAGACGACACCGAGACACATTGTCTTTTCTGTGTGGTCTCTGTGTCTTCACACACAGAGACGACACTGAGACTAGTAATACTCGAAACAGACTCGACTAAGATACGGATATTTGACGTCGCGGGTTGATGTTTGTGTCGACTGGTTGTCGTCTATGAGTGGTCTAAGTGTCTGTGTCTAATGAATTAGAACCATGGGAACGTATTTTCATCGTATTTGGCGAGATTTTTATGGAAAAAACACTGAAAAGACATATTAAAAGCTATATTTGTGAGTTTTTCACTGACAATTCCATTTTTTTAGCCAAGCATTGCCCGCCCTCATATTAGGATATGAAATAGAACCAGTTTACCATATATTTATAGTATTTCTAGTATAGTCTTTTGAAAAAAACACTGAAAAGCAAAACTAATATATATATTGGTGTTTTTATAACAGAGAATCCCATTTGTAGAGACAATCATTAAATTCAAGCTCCGCAGGATATAAAATATAACCCTGGGAACTTAAATTTACAGTTTTTCGCCTATTTTTCTTGGAAAAAATACTAAAAAGCTTTATTAAGATCACTAGTTTTGAGTTTTTTAATGATAATTCACTGTTTGAGTCCAAGCCTTGACCTCCCTAATGTTTCTTATTACTTAGAATCATGGGAGCGTATTGTCAACTGATTTTGCTAATAGTCGTTGGAAAAAACACTGACAAGCCAGATTAAGAGCTATATTTGTGAGTTTTTCACCGAGAATTCCATTTTTTGAGCCTAGACATAAAATATCTTCTTTAAGTAAATTTATGACAAGACATTGGATGTATTTGCGTCGTATTTGGCGTTTTTTCAGTGGAAAAAACACGAAAAACCAATAGTAAGATCTTATATATGAGCTTGTTTATTTCACAGACGTTTTTTTGTAACAGACCAGAAAAAAAGCAGTGAATGGTGTAAAATAATAAAAACCTAAATGACAAACCGAATGATTCTAATTAATGAGAATCATTGGACCGTTTGGGATTCGTATTTTGCGTATTTTCGTTGGAAAGTACACTGAAAAGCCATTTTCAGAGCTCTATGTGTGAGTTTTTCACTGACACTTCCAGTTTTTTAGCCAAGCCTTCACCTCCCTACTTGCAGGGAGGTAAATAAGACCTATCTCAGTGACATCAATAATTATAATTATGAATTAGAACCATGGGACCGGATTTTCATATTAGTTTGCTTATTTTCGTTGTAAAATATACTGACAAGCCCGATGAAAAGCTCTAAGTGTTAGTTTTTAACTGTCAAGTCCTGGATTTTAGCATCGCCTTGAAATCCCGACGTTCAGTTTATTAAAGATAATCAGGTGACCGTATGTTAAGATTAGTTTTATTTTTTTCATTGTAAATAACTATTAAAATACATATTAAGATATTTATATTTTATTTTTTCAATTTAATCTCCTTTTTTTTTGCCAATCCATGACCTAACTAATTGAAGGATACTACTGGTAATAATTGGAACGTATTTTCGTCGTATTTTGCGTATTTTCGTTTGAAAACACAATGAACATCAAACTAAAGATATGTTTTTTTTTTTTTTTCAATTACTAGTCAATTTTTATATAAGAGCCATGAACACCATCATTGAAGGATATGAATTAGAATCATAGGAAAGTATGTTCATATTATTTTGCTTATTTTAGTTTGAAACCACAATGAATATAAAGATTATTATATGTTTGTTTTTTTAATTCTATTACTATTCCATTTTTTTTAGCACAGCCTTGAAAATCCGCATTGACTTATCGGCATGTTACCCAGGGGTACGTATTTTCATCGTAGTTTTCATTATTACATTTTAAAATAACAGGATATGAAATAGGATAAGATATTTTTGTTATTTGTACTATGACACTTCAATTTTTTTAGCAAATAAATGGAATAAATCCGAGATTGGAGTTAGATTAAAACTCCCTCCTGTTAATAAAACATGATAAAAATTACTACGTCCATTTTTTACTATTTTAATTATGTGATGTATAATGTAAGAATTTAATCTCACGTAATTTCCAGTTTATTAGCTTTAATTGTTTGTAATAATATGTAAATACAATTTTTTTATCACATACTAGAACTCCCTAATTGAATGATAGGAAAGATACCCCTGTTAACATCTTATCAGCTGCTTTCGAGTCTATTCTATTGAAAAAACACTAAAATTACATCTTTGTAGACATATTAGTATGTTTTTCAGTGACACGTCCATTATTTTTGACACGCATACACCTCACTCATGATTCTTATGATTCATACTCATGGGAACGTATTTTCATATTATTTTGCTTATTTTCGTTGTAAAATACACTGAAAAGCCAGCTTCAGATCTATATTTCTAAGGTTTTCACTATGTCGTACTTGTGATGCGAAAAGACTTAAGACCCATTAGGTTCTATTTTGATTGAGACCGCTTGGAAAGCAATTTCATCGTATTTGGCGCATACCCTTTTGAAAAAACACGGCACAGCAACCGTACGAGGTATGCTTATTAGCTTTTCACTTACACTTCATTTTTTTTATCAAAGCTTTGTACTCAATCAGTTTAGGTAGTAAAATAAATAAAACCAAATATACCTACATAATGATTCTTATGAATTAGAATCATGGGAACGTATTTTCATCGTATTTTGCGTATTGTCGAGTGAAAAAACACTGACAAGACATCTGAATAGCTATATTGGTGAGTTGGTCAAGGAGAATTCATTGGTTATAGCAACGCCTTCTCCTCCCTAATTGAAGGGAGGTCAATTAGACCGCGCTAAATTAACTACCTAATTAATATTATTACTTATACCAATTGTACCTGATTTTCATCTGATATTTATTATTTTAGTTTAAAATAACACAGAAAATACAGATTAAGAGCAATTTTTTTTATTGTATGTCTGATACTTCAATGTTTATAGCAAAGACTTCCCCTCCCTAATTGAAGTTTATGAATGAGAATCATGGTACCGTATGTTCCTCTGCTTTGGCGTTGTTTAATTGTAAAAAACAAGGAACAGAAATCTGATGATCTTTCTTTTTGTTTATTAAAATCTCTTTTTCTTTTTTTTTGCCAATCATTGAAAACCATACTTTAAGTATTCTAACTATAATAATGGGTACTTATTTTAGTCGTATTTTTCGTATTTTATTTTGAAAAAACAATTAAAAGCAACATTAAGAGCTCTATTTGTGAGTTTTTCACTTACAAGTCCATTTGTTTATACAATCCATGACCTCCCTAATGGAAGTAAATGAATTGGAATCATAGTAATATTATATCATATTATTTTGCTTATTTTCTTTTTAAAACACAAATAATATAAAGATTAAGATATATATGTGTGATTTTTTTACTGACATTTAAATTTTTTTTAGCACAGCCTGGGCATTTAACCCAGAAGGAAAGGAAATTGACTGAATTTAACGTATTTTCATCGTTATGTTGTGCATTACGTATGAAAACACTATTAAATTACAGATCCAGGTATAGCTTGGTGTTTAGGTAACTGACCTGTCAATTGTTTTAGCCAATCATCGAACGAACTCCTTGCCGGGAGTAAAATTAACCCTAAAGAATGTAAATCCCAAAATTATAATCTTACCTAGAATAATTTCACAGAATTTACCGCTGGGAGTTCGTTATGAAGTATGAAAAAACACTTTACAGCAAGATACAGTGCAATATTTTATAGATATTAAATTTCTAGTAATTATTTTGATAACAGAATAGTAATCCAGCCTTATATTATATGAATTAGAATCATGTTAAAATATTGTAAGCGTATTTTGCGTCTTTTCATTGTAAAAAACAAGGAAAAGACATATTAAGAGATATATTTGTGATTTTTTCACTGACAATTCCATTTTTTTGCCCAGCCTTGTCCACCCTAAGTGAAAGATATTAAGTGGAACCCAGGGAAATTATTTTACTCGTATTTTGAGTATTTCCTTTTGAAAAATCCCTGACCATACGTAATAACCTACCGTAGTGTGTGTATTGTCAATGTAAAGTACATTTTTTTAGCTAAGACTTTAACTCTCGACGATCTTGCTATAAAATTTAACCATGTGTACGTATTTTCATCGTATTTTTCGTATTTTCTTATGAAAAAACACTTAAAAGCCATATTAAAGATATATTTGTAAGTTTTTCACTGAATATTCCTTTTTTTTCGCCAAGCTTTGTCCTTCCTCATGGAAGAATTGGAATGTGAACAATGTGAACGTATTAGTATTTTTGATATTTTCGTTTGAAAATACTAAGTAATTCCTTATTATAGGATATATTTTTTTGTTTTTTACATTCACTGCAATTTTTTTAGCACATCCTTGGAATCCCGCATATAAGGGTGGTAAATTAACCATAAAGAATTGTAATAACATTAGATTATTTTGTCAGTGACCAAATTGAAATTATATACTTATTATTTTGCGCTTTTTCTTTTGTAATATATATTAACTTCATTATAATTATATTTATTTTTGATTATAACACTTTCAATTCCATTTGTTTTGAAAAGACTACTAATCCCTCATTGAAGGATAAGAATTAGGACCATGGGAAAGATTTTTCTTCCAATGTTTCGTCTATACGTTTGAAAACACACTGTAAAGAACGCTTCATTTCTATATGTTTTTTTTGTTCTATGAAAATTACATTTTTTAGCACATCCATGACCTACATTGGGGATTTATATGTTTGAGAACAATGTGATAGTTTTTTCATCTTTTTGTTCAATTTTTCGTTTGAAAATACTATGTAAAGCAATATAATGATTTACTAGTTTGAGTTTTTTACTGACATGACAATTTTTTTAGCAAAGCATTGGCCACCCTAATTGAAGGTCATGTATGATAACCATGGGTACTTATTTTCCGAGTATTTTTCGGATTAACTTAGTTGCAAACACAGTAAAGACATATTAATAGATATCTAAATGTTATTTAAACTGAAAATTCCTTTTTTTTTGCCAATAAATTACCTCACACATCGAAGGATATGAATTATAATAATGGTAACGTATTTTCTTCTTATTTTGGATATTTTCGTAGGAAAAAACAATGTAAAGCCAGATTAAGTGCTTTATATGTTTGTTTTTTACTGAGAAATCCATTTTTTTAGCCCAGACATTACCTCCCTAAGGGGTGGGAGTTCAAAACGACCTCCCTACATTAACTACCTACAGAATCTAATGGGAACATGTTAAAGTATTGTTATCGTATTTTTGTTCTTTTCATTGGAAAAAACACTGACAAGCCATCTGAAGAGCTATAATTTTGATTTTGTCACTTAGCCTTCCATTTTTTTAGCGCATCCATACCAACCCTCAAATAATTATAAGAATTATATCAAAGGTAGATAATTGTCAGATGTGATTGAGTTATGACTTTGGACAAAACACTGAAAAGACTAATTAAGTTAAAACGGTGTTAGTATTATAATTTCCATTCCATGTCTTGAGCAACGACTTCCAATCCCACCTTGAATGAATTTACTGATTAAAAGTTTAAATTAATTTCGTCGGTTTTGTCTCTTTTGCGATTGAAATCACTATTTATTGAAATTGTATTTCATATAAAGTTGATTTTGGATATTTAATTTACTTTTTTTTCGCCAGTCATAGAACTAAAACATTGACGGATCTGACTTTGACTCCGTGTAACATCTGTTTCTCGGATTTTCGTTATATTCGTTGGAACACACACTTAACATTCCAATTAAGATATATTTTGTAAATATGTACACTTACAAGTAAATTTTTTTTAGCCTATAATTGACCTCCCTAATTGAAGGGAGTTCAATTATACATCCCTAATTGTACTCAATAAAAATACTAAGGACTTGAAATACTTTGTACGACTTGTCAGCGGCTGGTGCGTGGTCTCGGTGGACATCAAGAATTCTTGATAGCTTCATTTCGATCTCATTAATAGGTTCTCGTAGTATTACATTGGTTTATCCACTCCTCAAACCACATCCATGCCGTATAAGATTGAGACTATTATGCCCTGTGTTTAATATGTTTTCTCTATTTTTCGATGAAAGAAAAAACACTGAAACGCCCTCTTCAAAGAAACTTATTTTATATGAACAATGTCAATACAATTTTTTAGCAACGCCTTGCCCTCCATAATTGAAGGAGATGTAAGAGTCTCATTTGAAAGAAATTTCATCGGATGTTGCTCCGTTTCGTAGGAAAAAACACTGACCAGCTCTAGTTTTAGATATAGTTTATAGATTCTCTCGGACAAGTCAATTTTTTTAGGCAAGCCCTATCCTTCATAATAGTTTGTGCATAAGTTGTCTCAGAAGAACGTATTGATATCGTATTTTCCGTCGATTTGTCTGAAAAAACACTGAAAATCCAGCTGATGAGCGATAAATGATAGTTTTTCAATTACACTTAAATGTGGTTTTAAACGCATAGAACACAAGCCATGATCGCAGGAATAAATGCCCTACCTCAATTAACTACATAATTTTGCTTATTAATGTGTCTCATTTAAATGTAAGTAACGAGGAATGTTCGGATGGTCATTTGAAAGCTTACTGTAAAGCCATATTAAGAGATAGCCTTGTAATTTGTTTTCTTTCTCTACCATTATTTATGCAAAGCCTTAACCACCATAATTGTAGTATAATGAGAGTAATCATGTTAACTAATCTTCAACTTCGGGGTCGTCTGTAAGTTTGACATATATGTGTAATGCCAGCTTCATATATCTTACTTTTAGTTTTTCAATTAAAATTCCTTTTGTAAAAAAAAGCCGTGACATACCGAAATTATGGATATGAAGTAGACCCCTTGGATCGTAATGTCTTAGTATTGTTAGTATGTTATTGGGAAATAACAAATCAATTACATAATATGATCTATTAATTATATTATTTATATGACCAAGCGATGGTTTAATACACGACATCGACACCCTACGAGAAGGTTCATTGATGGTACCATTTGACAGATCAGTCAAATTATTTTGATTATTTCATATTTAATAAAAAAATACCTTACGTATTAAGTTACCTATGTTATAGTTTTTCAATGACACGTCCAATTTTTTAGCTAAACCTTGTACTAAAGACGTGTATGTGAGTTGACCTATTTCTCATATGAGTTTGAGAATTTTTGTTGGAAAAAACACTGAAATTCAATTTTAAGAACTATAACAGTGACGACACAGAGTCGTCTCTGTGTCTGTGTCGTCTCTGTTTCGTCTATTGTTAATCTCTTTGTCGTCGTCTCGGTGGCGGAGCGTTGTCGTCTCTGTGCCTTGTAGGTGTCGTCTATGTGTGACAAAAAATTATCAATTGACTCCCATTCGTTGATGTCCTGCTCTTTTACTGCTCGTTAGGCCAGATATAGTTATAGGCCCTAGACCCTATGAAAGCTTGCTGACTATTTTAAAAGCATGTTTTTATTTAGCTTTGTGAGCCAACTATGGATGATAAATAAACACAAAAATAATGGACAGCCACAATAACAGCAACCTGTAGTATAGGTTATAGCCTCGGGCTTTAGGGGGATCTAGTGAAGGGATGAGATGGGACTTAATTAAAATTTGGCTGTTTTTCAATACTAATTACACTGTTAATTGTTAAAATTTAATTATTAAATTTAAGGATGTTGGGGGGGGGGGGTTAATGTTTAAAAATAAAAGCTGTTATACCAGAAAAGTATATTTTGCTAACGTGCTATTCCTAAACCCTGGGCCGTAATTTCGTCAAACTCCGGGAGGGTGAGTTAGTCAATTTTCCCAAATCAAGGGAAAATAACAATGAAAACTGAAAAATGATCCGTATATTACCATAATAGCAAAGATATAGGCTACTAAAGAAAACTGACCCGTTTCTGTAGATGCTTGAATTATGCAGGCTTATCTTAGTGTTTACAAAATTTTTTTCAGAAACTGGATTTAACCTAGGGGGCAAACTGAGGTCTGGGTAGCAAACTTTAGTTTGGAGAGTGAGTTTGCCACCCCCCCCCCTCTTGCCCCATAGCAAATGACGCCCCTGCCTAAAACCAATCGCAGACCTACTGCGTATCATCTCATTTTGGATGAGTGGGGACAGATGAAACGTTATTTAAGTCTCCTGTGGAGTCTGTTGTCAACGAACATGACCACGGGTGGTTTCATTGTTGGACCCTCTCTGTAAGACAACCCCAAGTAGGTAATTAAGATGTAAACGTATTAGAACCGTCACTATGCAAGATCCATCTTTGGTCTCCTAAAGAAGGAGGAAGGGTGCCTAAAAGTGCAACACAGAGACGACGCAGAGACGACACAGAGACGACACAGAGTCGTCTGTCGTCGACGAAAGCGAGCCACTGACACATAACCAGACGACCCAGAAACTTTTACTCGGGGGAGGCGTCGGTTTGACGACCCCGACAAGACACCGAGACACGTAACCGAGACTCTTTTTCTTTTCGGGTCCTTCTCGGTGTCGTCTCTGTGTCGTCTCTGTGTCGTCTCTGTTTATGTGTAGAATTAAATATAACAATGGGACAGTATTTTAATAGTATTTTTAGTATTTTTTTTATAAAAAACTCAGAAAATACATATGCATAGATCTTTTGTAGAGAAATTCTATTAGTATTCTAATTGTATATAGTCGCATTGAACAAAAAAACTGATTGATATTTATAAGACTACATTGAAAAATTATAATGATAATTGCTATTATATACTTTTGAAAACACAATAAAAAGAGAGATACATATATATATTTTTTAGTTTTTCACTGTGATTTCAATTTTTGTTGCGAAGACTTGACCTCCCTAATTATTCTAATGAATTATAATCATTGAAACGTCTGGTCATCGTCTTGTGATGCTTGTAGTTTGACAAAACACTTAAAAGCCATAATAAGAGATATATTTGTGAGTTTTTCACTGAGAATTCCATTTTTAGAGCCAAGCATTTAGATAACTTCTTTCAGGAAATGATAGAGAACAATTTTATAGTGGTGGCCTCGTATATTGCTCAAGCTCTTTTGAAAAAACACTGACAAGCAAGATGTTGGTATTATATATAAGTTTTTCACTGACTATTAACTTATTTTTTAACAGACTAGAAATCAATCAGTTAAGGGAGTTAAAATAAGAATACCTCCGTGACCTACCGAATGAGGCTTTAGACTTTGTAGAATTTGAAAGTATTGTCTATTGATTGTGCGTTTGGTCTTGTTAACAAAAACTGAACATCCTCCTTAATAGATTCGTTTGGATTTGTTTACGTTCACTTCAATTTGTATCTAAACGATTTCAAAACCATACGGGAAGGGCTTTAAATTTTACCTATCCCAAAGTCCTATCTCATGATTCTAAATACTTATAAAAATGTTACCTTCTATTCATATTTTGTTTCTTATTTTGTTTGAAAATAAACTGAAAAGCCATATTAAGAGCTATTATTGTGAGTTGATAAATGACAATTCCAATTTTTTATCAAAGACTACACCTCCCTACGTGACGGTTCTTAGTTAGAATCATTGCAAATTAGTTTCATCGTATTTTGCGTAAATTAGAACTCCCTCATAGACATACATAGTTAAGCTTATTACGTACCAACTATTAACCTTATTTTATTAGTATTTTGAGTTTTGTAGTTGGAAAACCTTAAGAACATACCTAGTAAATGATCTCACAGTGAGTGTTTTTCTTAATCGTCCATGCGTTGAGCCTAGCCTTGCCCACCAGAAATGTATTATTTGAATGAGAACATTGGGGCATTATTGACATCTTTAGTGTAGTATTGTCTTTTGAAATAACAGTGAAAAGACATATTAATATAGATATTTGTGAGTTTTTCACTGACAATTCCTTTTTTTTTCACCCAGCCTGCACCTCACTAAGTGAATGATTTTAATTAGAACCCTGGGAACGTATTTTCTTCGTATGTGGCGTATGGTCCTTGGAAAACACCCTGAAAAGCCATTTTAAGAGCTATATTTGTGAGTTTTTAACTGAAAATTCCATTTTTTTAGCCAAGCCGTGAACTCCCGAATTGAATGTTAAGAATTAGAACCAGGTGATAGTTATTTCTTATTATTTTTATTATTTCCTTTTTAAAAATAACTTATCATACGGCTGAGGGTACCTTTCTGTGTTTTTTTCAAGGTCTATTCCAAAGGTAGATATTCACCTCTAACTCCCTACTTGTATAATAGTCGTGTGTACCCTGGAACCGTCAGCCCATTGGAGTTATAGTCGTAAATATGGGACAAAAAATGTAAAGAACTAGGATGAAATATCACAGAGCCTACAGAGAGTTGTCGCGTTGTCGTCTATGTCTATTTTTCATCTCTCGTTCATGTATGTTCCGGTGCTTTATCGTCGTTTCTTGTCGTCTCTGTGCCGTGGCTGGGTCGTCTCTGTTTGTCACAAATTTATCCTAGGACTCCCCTTCGGTTATTTCCTGCTCTTTTACTGCTCGTTAGGCCAGATATAGTTATATGCCCTAGACCCTATGAAAGCTTGCTGACTATTTTTAAAGCATGTTTTTATTTAGCTTTGTGAGCCAACTATTGATGAGAAATAAACACAAAAATAATGGAAAGCAACAAAAACAGAAACCTAGAGTATAGGTTATAGCCTAGGGCTTTATGGGGATCTATTGAAGGGATGAGACGTGACTTAATTAAAAATTTGCTTTTTTTACATTCTAATAACACTTGTATATTTTACCATTTAATTTTGAATTTTCCGTATGTTGGGGGGGGGTTAATGTATAAAAAGAAACGCTGTGAGACCAGAAAAGTATATTTTGCTAAAGTGCTATTCATAAAACCTGGGACGTAATTTCGTCAAACTCCGGGAGGGTGAGTTAGTCAATTTTCCCAAACCAAGGGAAAATAACAATGAAAACTGAAAAATGATCAGTATATTACCATAATAGCAAAGATAGAGGCTACTACAGAACACTGACCCGGGTCTGTAGACGCTGGAATGAGGCAGGCTTATCTTAGTGGTGACAAGTTTTTTGGCAGAAACTGTATTTAACCGGGTGGTAAAACTGCGGTCTGGGGAGCACAATGTTTTTTGTAGTGTGAGGTTGCCACCCCCCCCCTCTTGCCCCATAGCAAAATACCCCCCTGCCGAAAAACAATCGCACACCAACTGCGTATCATCTCATTTTGGATTAGTGGGGACAGCTGAACCGTTTTTTAAGTCTCCTGTGGAGTCTGTTGTCAACGAACATGACCACTGTTGGGTTAATTGTTGGACCCTCTCTGTAAGACCACCAAAAGTAGGTAATTAAGATGTAAACGTATTAGAACCGTCACTATGCAAGATCCATCTTTGGTCTCCTAAAGAAGGAGGAAGGGTGCCTAAAAGTGCAATTCTCGATTTGGAGATTTGGGCAAAATAAATGCGATTCGACATTTTGGCGTGTTCCCAAGCTTACATCCCTCCCTACAAAAGAAAAGCCTGTCTGCATTCCTGGTAGATTGTTATTTAAATACAGTATCACTTTCTGGCTTATATTTCGTGAATCTTGATACCTTAGGGGGGATATGTCCTCCAAAAAGTGTTTCTTGCAAGTTCTGAAAGATTTGGCTAGGGAGTGATGGTGAGTAGTATCCCTCCTTCCAGGGGCGTAGCTTCAGTATTTTTTTTGAGGAGGCAAGAGGGGTCCATATCCCGATGGTCAAGGGACATTGGCTATATAATAGATTCGGTACTTGTGCATTTTATGGTACCCACCGTTATGTATAGTATATAGCGGTGGGTACCATAAAACGCACCAGTACCAATATTATTATAGCGTACCAAATAAGTTTAAATAAGTTAATAAGTTAAATTATTAAATAAGTACCAAAAATAACCAGTTTGTTCTCCAGTTTTATATAGCGTAAACTTGAGTGAGTTGCTCATAATAAACGAGTAACAAAATCAATTCAACCAACGCAAATAAAAAAAATAAAAAATTGTAAAGAATTATTGTCCACGGGGGGGGGGGTATTGTACTCGGGGGAGGGTAAAAGCCCGCCCCCGGCCTGTATTAGGAACGCTACTGGTGTATTATACGGACTCTTCTAAAAAGTCAATTTTGGTTAATGCTAATGAAATATAATAAAATAGGATGAACAGATAATAGTTTAGAAACAAATTGGGGCTATAGCGTGGGGGAGCGGGGGTACAACATACCATCTATAAATTCCCTCGGTTAGGTTAGATTACGTCTTTAATATATGCTATGATTTACCCCCCCCCCGAATGTGCAAATATAAAGCCCAAATTTGTTTCTAAACTATTATTTATTAATCATATTTTATTATATTTCATTAAAATTAGCCAAACTTGACTTCTTTCGTGGTTCCCTTATAATGCACAAGTACAATTTTTTTTCTCAAAATTTTTTGGGGCCCGCTGCCCCCCCCCCAACGACGCTACTGCCTCCTCAAAAAAATATCTCAAACCCCTCAAAAATTTATAAAAATAAAATTTTTAGCTGCCCAGACTGAAGACGGGAAATGTTTTTGTGGTTCCTGCGGTTGAAACAAGTCTGAATACTTGCATTATCCCACTTTCAACTTCGAACGGTTTTTCGATAATAAAACATCCATATGAGTCGCCATCCTGGCAACCGTATTGCTTTCTAGTCTTTATTTTCCTCTAAGTTTTTCTTTGCTGGTAATAAAATCATGTTTGGGATGTAATAACAGATGAGTACCGGCTTGTTATCGATAGGAGGGATGTCCTTGTTTAATCTCCCCCAAATTACTTTACCTGCAAAGGATTCCAAAGTGACGAAACGTTTAAGATGATAGAGACAAGCTTTTGCATCGTTATTCAGTAGTTTGCATTAACCCATTTTGTATTACTTTTGATGATAAATTCGCAGCATTTTAAAGTTTGCATCCTCTTGCGATCACCTTTTTGCTCAATTTAAAATTTAATATTGATTTTAGTCGCAGGTTTAAGTTTATCTAAAAATAAATCACGCCTTTTTCGTTAAAAGAGTGAGTCATCTACTCAGTCTACCAGCTCAGTGTAATATCAACCCTGGAGAATTTTGCTCTAAATGCTAAGTATCTTGCTGACAGACGTAAGACATAGATTATAGTTAAAAAAAGGGTTGAGATTTTTTTAATCTCTGGAGTAGACTCTATTAGGTTAAGTTTGTGTTTAATCTAGATTAATTAATAAGTCGACACCAGGTCTAGTCTATTTCACAGGCACAGTGCCGAGGGTATTTAGACCTAAAGAGGTCGAAGAAACTAAAACTTTGATTACTGAATGGTATTACGCTATTGTTGCACTTGTAGCCTAACTAGTTCCAGGGGGCATTTGCCCCATTGGTTCCTTCCATCACATGATTTCAAAAATTCCTTTGGTACTTGTTAATTGTACGGAACACACCCAAGAAGTGAACCTAGATTATTCCTAATGAAACATACCAAAATATGATGCTAATATAATACTTTAGAAAAAATTCTGGAAACCAGGCCGCTCTGAACACATTAACATAAATTCCTTACCTAACCCCCAACCACCTCTCAATATTAAATGTTTAATTAAAATGTTACTAAATCGTAGTTTTTCTCACTCAAAATAAGCAAATTATAACCGATTGCAGAGGCAAACCGAATTTGTCCGATTTTAAAGAGCGGAATTCCTGACTGTGTTCCGTATAATTAACAAGTACCATTCCTTTTTATTTGGTATTTCCATTGAAACAAAATGAAGAAACAAAATTGCGCCGCTCCCTAGATTTATTAGCCTACAAGTCTATAATTGGGGCTGTTTGCAAGTTAACATTTTAATAAACAAATTTTTAATTAATAATTAAATGAAAAAAAAAAAGTTTTTTGGTACTTGTATAGAATTCAGAAAAAACATGACAAGTGAAGTTTTTTTAATGATAATGAAATAAAAAACAATAGGATAAAAATATAATAGTTTAGAAACTATTTTGGGCTATATATTTTTACATTAGGGGGTGGGGTGAGTTAAAACATAGCATATATTCAATACGTAACATAACCTCACCTAGGTACCTTTTATTCCCCCTAAACTCCCAAAAATTAAAGTGTAAATCTTGTTCCCGGAGATAGAAACCCTTTGTTTATACAAGATCTAGGCATTACCCCGTAAAATGAATGTCTGATCTTCAATACAATTGTCTGGTGTTTTCTGGTTTCTAAACAAGTACCAGTATTTTTCCTCTGAAAGTTAGGAGCAAAATGAAAACTTAAGTGACAAGAAGTTATTAAGTATATGTTGGGGTTTCCTCATCCTTCATTGATTGCTCTTTTCGCTAAAGTTTGGCTTTTCTCACATTATTTAAGAATGGCTCCAGTAACACAATTACAGCCTAATTAAAAAAATAGAATCTTTTTAAAAGGTAAAAGAAACTTTATCGTAAAGAGCGATGTATTGAGGAAGAGGCAACTACCTCATATACATAATAGCCTCTGTTTGATTTTTAATAATATCGAGTAATCTGACTTCTCCTTCATGGAAAATTCCCTTCCCCCACGAATAATTCCTCCGTCGAAAGATCATCCCATGTAACCCCTCCCCCGAAAACTGTCTTTATACTCCCCAATAACCAGTAGCCTACTGTATGTAAACACTGGGCAAAGTTTAGACCTTGCAGTCCTGTCCCTGGGGAATGTAGGGGGGGGGGTCAAGTCGTCCTCAAAGAAATAGTTATTAGATATTTCGATAATTTTTAAATATAATTGTAACAATCAATACGTTACTTTTATTTAAGTATAATTTAATAAAAAAAAATCTTATTAAAATATACTATTACATAACTAAATGGGTGCCAGGTCGGGGCCCCTCCGGGGGGGGGGAGTAAAGCATAGCATATATTAAATACATAACCTAACATAGGTATCTGTTTTTGTGCCTTCAACCCCAAAAAACAAAAGTTTAAATCTTACTCACGGAGTGAGCAATAGCTCACTAGGCAGCGACCACCTGTTTGTCATATATCTTATTGGAGAGTCCGAGGCGGTCTTTCTCGTGTCTTGCCCGGATTCTAAACAAGTACCGATTTTTTAAATATGACGAAGAAAATGGCTACCTCAAAGTCTTGATCGGGTGACTTTGGGGGAAAAAGAGAAAGAGAGGGGAGCTAGGTGTTCTCCAATATTTTTGTTCACTTAAAAAGTATCTAGAAACTTCGATTTTCTATCTAATAAGCACTCTCCCTTCGTTTTATTATTAATTGTTCGATATGATCACCCCGAAAAAAAAAATCAAAACAAACAGACAAACACGTATGTGTTCTTTCTTATGGCAAGAAATGCAAAATTCCCAAGATATGTATATAGTAACTTGAAACCTCTACAATCTCTGTGATATGCTAAATCTGATGGTGTGATTTTCATTAAGATCAACTGATATTTTGAGGGTGTTTTTCCCCTTTCTAGAAAAATCGGACAAATTTTCTCACTCTTAAGTGGGGTGACATTAAACTTAATGAATGTTATATATTTTAAATAAGTATCAAAATTTGATTCCTTTGATGTATCTGTTGTTATCAAGGCTCGGTTTTTTAGAATGTCGGTTACTACTGAGCCAAATCGCTCCGTACTTACAGTTTGTTACCACAAACTGTTTGATACGCAGAATAATTTTATCTATCACATTTTGACTGCAGCTCCACTATACTTTACCTCCAACCCCTCTCCCCTTAATGTGCAAATATAGAGTCCAAATTATATATTTTCCGGCATTTTGCCATGTGTCACTCTTGTTTCAACCCTTGTACCATAAAATTAAATCACCTTTTACTACTAAAAACACTGTAATCACTTGGTACCTTTTTTACGTGGTCTTTTTTTTTATCCTTTTGGTGGGGTTTGGGGTTAATGTAGAGTGGATCTGCATTAAAAATGTGCAAACTACAATTAATCTTCATCTTATGGAGCAATAAATGTTTTATTCACTTTTTTACTTCTAAACAGCTCAAATTTTAGACTTAAACCCTATTTTTCTAAACACCATCTTCCCCCCCCCCAATATTTGTTTAATTTGTGCCGGTGGTTCGCTTATATCCAAGCACTTATATAAAAAATTGTGGAATTTTGCATTTTTTGCCCGAATAATGATCACGGATCATGGGTGCCCATAAGCGTAATCCCAGGGGGGGGGCAAACCTCGTCTAATTGGCACTTTTAATGCTATATAATAGAAATCTCAGAACAAAAATATAAAAATAAGGCAGCATCATTCAACCGGGGGGGGGACCCCCTCCCCCCCCCCCCATATGGGTGCCCATGTCACGGATGCGTGTTTATTTTTTTTCCAGGGGAGACATTTTTCAAGATTCTTTAAAATTATGTTTATCCAAATATAGCAAGGCTATGAGGCTTCGAAGATTTTCACTTGGGCCCTATGTGTACTGATAGATGACATTGTCTAATTCTGAAAATTCGTATAGGCGAACGAGGGTTTGTCAAATTTCATCAAAATTCGGCACTATGTTAAGGGGGAGGGGTGAAAGTAGGTAGGCCTACTTCAAAATGTCTTCCCGGGAATGGTTTGGTATCTGGATTTATTCCTGGAAGCTTCAGCTACAGAAATTGACTGCTTTCCAAGTAAAAAAAAAACTCATCTAGAATCAAACAGTTCGTGGTACGCGCCTGAGAAAATTTGCCATGTTTATGAAAAAAGGGGGAAACACCCCCTAAAAGCTATAGAAACCCAATGACAATTAGACCATCAGATTCAGAGGATCAGATATCCCTAATGTCGAGGTTTCAAGCTCCTATCTTCAAAAATTAGTACTTTTTCATTTTGTGCCATAATAACGATCACGGAGGCGTTTTTATTCTTTATTTTTTTTTTCCTGGGGTGATTGTATAGACCCAATTGTCCTAGAATATAGTCGGAAGGCTCATTAAAACGGAAATGAACATTTCTAGTGTCCTTTTTAAGTTACCAAAAAAATGGAGGGCAACTAGGCCCCCTCTCATTTTCTCCCACAGGTGCCCGATCAAAATTTTGGGATAGCTAATTTGTTCAGCATGGTCAAAAATATAATAACTATGTCTCTTAGGATAACTTAATCCCCGGGGGGAGGGCCGAAAGTTATGAACTTTACCCAATGTTTACATATAGTATTGGTTATTGGGAAGTATACAGACGTTTTCAGGGGGGATTTTTTCTGGTAATGGGGTGGGGGGGATGGGTAGGGGTTATATGGGAGGATCATGCCAGGGCGGATGTTGGCAGGGGGGCCGGGGCAGGGCTATGCCGGCGGCACTGGATTTACCAGCATTATTTAAAAACGATCAGAAATTAAATAATAAAAAAGTTTTTCAACTGAAAGTAAGGAGCAATATAAAAACTTAAAATGAACATAATTTCTTTTATTTTTTTTTAATTTTCGACCATGCTGAACAAAATGGCTATCTCGAAATTTTTATAGGGTGATGTTGGGAAAAAATGAGCGGGGAGGGGGCCTAGTTGCCCTCCATTTTCTTGGTCACTTAAAAAGGGCACTAGAACTTATAATTTCTTTTCGAATGAGCCCTCCCGCGATTTTCTAGAACCACTGGGTTGATACGATCATCCCTGGAAAAAAACAAATAAACACGCATCCCTGACCTTTCTTGTGGCAAAAATACAAAATTTTTACGGATAGGAGCTTGAAACTTGTTTAGTACGAGTTCTCTGATACGCTGGATCTGATGGTGTGGTTTTCATTAAAGTTATATGATTTTTAGAGGGTTTCCCCTTTTTCAAAATAAGGCAAATTTTCTCAGGCACGTAACTTTTGGTGCGTAAGACTAAACTTGATGAAACTTATATATTTGAAATCAGCCTAAAAATTTGATTCTTTTGATGTAGCTATTGGTATCAAATCCGTTATTTAGAGTTTCGGCTACTATTGAGTCGGGTCGCTCCTTACTTACTGGTCCTTACCACTAACTGTTATAATTAAAATAAAATAAAAATATCTTCCAGTACCCTCAGCTTAGGTTAGCACTATTTTTGTTGTTCGTCCTAGAACTGCTAGTGTTTGAAAAAAAGGAAAGTGGAGCAAGTTATGGGCCTAAAAATGAGTGGTTTGGGTATATGACCCCAACCTCTGAAAATTCGCTCTAACCACCGCGAATAAACTGACTTGTCCTCATACGTACAATCCATATTTTAGCTGTATGTTGTCGTATAAATAAAATTAAGGGAAAAAAAAAAAAAAAACAAGGAAAAATCGCGAGCCGTCTGCAGGGGAGACGGGCTACCAAGAAATAGACCGGGGCCCCCGGTAAAAAACTTGGGATCAAAGACTTCATTATCTCCCCATGTATATGTGTGTATCAACTGATTCTTTTATTTTTTATGCTATGAGTCATTGTACTTTCGAAGGAAAAAAGACGATTAGATAAGAGGGTAAAAACAAGTTTTGACATGTCTTCTGGGATCAATTCCAATTTGTTTGTAAGTTAAGTTTTCTCTCTTATTTGAAACTGAATTTTAATTAGGTGAAGTTTGGATGAAGGATTTTACGCCATTCTTTCTACTACAAAATTTTTGCTGAATTACGAGTTAAATGACCTTGAATTAAAATCTAGACTACAATAATTTAGTGAGACGACTGTTGCGCTTTCACCGAATATTGTAAACCAACTTAAAAGACTATTCTTATTTTAAAAGGAATACATTAATGCAATCATGGAAGTAAGAAAGAGATAGAAGGTTGATTACACACGAATCGCTCTGTCGGATAAATTTTACGCGTCAAGCTGTTGAAAGTTTTGAAACATTTGGAAAGCACCGCGCTGGGGAATCAGGGACGTACGTTGAAATTCTTTTCGTTGGGGCACACTATTCAGAGGAGAGGGGGGGGCAAGTTTAGAAATAAATCAGAATTCCACAGTTCTACGGTGGAATTTACTGGAATATTTGTAAAAATCTCGGTGAAGATTTAATACCAGTCCATTCACTCCCAAGTTGTGTGCGGGCGGTTGAATTCTGGGGAGTTACTGGATTTTTCAAGTTCCATCTGTTTTGAAAATAAGATTTTCTAGTGTTATGCCTGCTATTATTGTACTCGTCAACAAAAAAACATTTCGCGATTCTTACATCAACCGCGATAATTCAAAAGACGTCGCATAATTTGAATTTTTCGTTTGTTGATAGAAGACTTGGAGCCCACCAACGTAAACTACATACGTTTGATCTGCTTGTCAAGGCACGGATGTGGGGTTCTGTTTTTCAATAAGGGGGCCAACTTAAGAAAAGGGCAAATAATAGACGACTCACCGGATTCCTTAAGAATTGTAGAAAATAGTATAAATATCATACCTTTGGGTAGTGAGGTGCTTACGCCAGCGTCTATTAAGAAGGTTTTACGATTTTTTTGGAGGGCAGGGTGAATATAAATTCAAGAATGATGTATGTGGAATAAAATAAAATTATTATAAAATTTATTACACCTTAAACTTTCTTTTTTTTTCGAGGGGAGGGGACACCGGTTCACAGGGACTTTATATGCCTACCGCTGGGAAGCCTTTTATATCTGGTTTCTCTTTCCCTGGATTAAAATACTTCGCGTTAAACTTAGTCCTCTTTTACTTGTCAATAGAAAACATTAGTCAATTATGCATGAGCTGTGATAACTCAAAGGTGTTATTTCTTTCTTTCTGTTGGCTTTGTGATATTTGTAGCACACCCGAATAGATTCAGCACCGCTGTCAGTCTGTTAAGGCACGTAAATGGGAGTTGGTTTTAGGTGTGGAGAGATGCACAATTTTAACAGAGTCTCAAAAATTTAAGAGTAATTTGAGAAATGAAAAAATCGTAAAAGTATCAGGATTTGAAGAGAATGTGGCCCCTAAGGCCTCCCCCTCCCTGCGGATGTGCCTAGATTTGCCTAATATCTTTTTTATTATTTTTGAAGCCTTCAAGTCTTTCTTTGTCTGAAGAAATAGTCACTAACAACCGTAGGAAACCCTCCAACATATTTTCAGTTTTCCGCTCTCCAATAAAATTTTATTTTGTTAAACGAAGAGCTTTTGAGTTATCGTAACCGAAATGAATAATCAGGCTCTTTTGGAATTGATCGTTCTATAGGATTAATTAAAGAAAATCTGTTACTTGGTAATTATATGATCATTTTTAACATTAAAGTTTTGTGAATGCTAATAAAATAAAATAAAATAGGATTAATATATCACCCTTAAAAACCACCGTTGGGAGGAATTTAAACATATGCGGGGTGGGCGGTCGAGGGGGGGAAAATCAGTGCATATATGACAGTAAATACGTAACCTAACTTAACCTAACCTAACCTAGGTACCTCCCCCCCTAAACCCCATAAACAACAGTTTAAATATCGTATACTAACTAAAAACCAAGCTATGACTGCGCTTACTCTGAAGCCGGCTATTGAATTAAAACGTCAAAAAATGGTTTTTCATGGCTGGTTTCCTCGGAGGTGCCCATATAATGCCCAAGTACCAAAAAACTTTCCACAAAATAAGTTTTCCAAAAAAAAAAATCAAGAACTCCATTAAACTAAAAATGAACAAAAATAGAATCAAAGAATCTACCAAGCATACAACTACCACACCTCAGTAGACCTATCAATAAATCATAGCGTAAGCCTCGTTTGGCTAGTCAAATCTTCAGAAATAGATCTATAATCCGAATTTGGACCTGCAAAGGCTTCAACATTTATTCCTTCCTTCCCTATTTTTAAGGTATAAACAATTATATTGGTAGTAGCCTACTTCTTCTGGTCTCAGCCAGTCAGACATGATGAAAAGCACAGACTCCCCCATACCATCTGTAACACAGTTGGCAACCAACCAATATCTTGAGCATCTGTTTGCATTAATTTGTACCTCAGCCGTAATAAAGGAGTCAAATAGCCACATGTGCCTCAGTAGCAGTACAATATGCCAACCCCTGGTCTAGTCCATCATGTTTCCAAGAGCAAAAAAATACCCTGGGGCTAGAATAGTTAAAATATACAAAAAAGATCCATTTTATTTTTCAGAAACGGAATCGTTTCTGTACTTATATATCTGAACTGTGTCCAGACTATTTTCTGGACACCAATATTTTTCGACAACAATCAACAATACCTTTGAAATAACGAGGCTGAAAAGAAGCATAGTGGACAGATCACTCTTTACTAAGTCAACACTATTAATTTTGATATGACAATCCGATGTGTTTTAATATTTCCACTGTTAATTTAATATTTTTCCATAATAAAGTATTTATAAATTGTTTTTATTTTACAAACATGTAGTTTTTTATAATTTAAATTTTAATAGAATTTTTTTTTTTTTTTTAAGCAAAATTTTTCAAACAAAACAAAAATAACTTAAAGTAAATTATATTGATAGTACTATGATATACCGGGAAGGGGACTACCAGCCAAAAATAATGTAAAGACGTCGGTGCCTCGAACACTGCAGCCTCCGCGCCTAATGATGTACACAAGTATCCCTAAAACTTCTGAGCGGGATACAAAGGTCATACACTTGTGGTCCGTGAAAGGTTAAAAATATGCACCTACTCAGAAGTCACAAGTCGCAAGCAGTAGCCTAGTGGTAGTTACAGTTAGTAGTAGTTGCAAGTAGTAGTGGTAGTTGCAGTTAGTAGTAGTCGAAAGTAGTCAGTAGAACTTCTAACTAGCAGTAGCAGTTGCAAGTAGTTGCACTCACAATTAGCAGTAGTATTTGCAGCTAGTAGTAGTAGCCAATACGAAGATAGCAGTAGTATGAATGTGTAGCAACAGTAGCAGCACCATTCTTTAGTAGTACTCTGCATAGTGTTATTTGGTTAGTTCAACATCCCACTCAACATGCCCTGAAATTTTAATCTTAATACCTTTAACCGTTCCTTAATTATTGCTTAAACTCCACTTTGGCTACCCCTGGGGATCATTTTATCTCCAAAGGAAAAATTATTTTATATTTCGAATATTATAAAAAAATTTGGTACCTCGAATGTTTTTATTTTATGTATTTTGGTGGGGGTGGGGGTAACTAAAAATGGAATGGAAAGTAGCTGATTACCTTCTTATCCCTTTCGAATCTTAAATCGGACACTAGAATTTTTAATTTCTGATCGAAAGAGCCTCTCGGAAGTTTCTACGACCACCCTTTCCATATAAAGTAACTGGAAAAAATCAAGGATAAATAAATAATTAATATATTGAAGGCTAATGGTTCTTTTGTCATATAGCCACAACACTCCGAGAACTTGCATCGTGAACATGAGCAATAACCAGTTTTCACAGTGTTTATACCAGACAATTAGCGGTACTTTTCCATTATATGGGACTTTATAGGGAAACCAGTCACGAAAAACCCCCTTTTTGACGGGTAAATTAAAGACATCGCTATACAGTAATTCATTGCTTATCGGGTTTTTAAATGTGTTTAAGATATTGAGACTTTTTTTTTTTGAGTGTTATGGATAAGACCCGGTACCTCTGTTAGGTTATGTATTTAATCTATGCTCTGCTTTACCCCCCCCCCCTAATTTGCAAATATATAGCGAAAATTTGCTTAATCTATTATATATAAACCCTATTTTATTTTATTTAATCAGCAATAACAAAACTTGACTTTTTAGAAAGGCCCATATAATGGGAAAGTACCCAATTAGCTTCGGCTTGGTGGGACTACCTGATAGCTATATTTCAAATAAATATTTAATTGGTATTTTGGTTAGGTTAGTTTAGGTTACGTATTTAATATAATGCGCTCTGGGCGGCCCCCTTCCATAATTATTTGTTGTAGTTTCCATGATTTGGTTACTAAACTATTATATTTTCACCATATTTTGTTTTATTTCATTAGCATTAATGAAACTTCACTTCTCGAAAGAACTTAAGTGTGGTTGATAAAAGACATATGTACCAAATTCCCTAAAATTCAAGGTATTTCAAAATATTAAATTTTTGTTGTTTATTTTCCTTAGTTGAACAGTCCCTCTAGACCCCCTCAAATGACGTCTGCGCTAACCTACGTCCCTCAAAGCCGCTATCTCGTTTTACATACATGCTTCATATGTACTTTTACCTAGTGCAATGCCCTTTGCAAATCATCGAAATATAGCTGGAAGCGTAATATATCAGTTTACCCTCTTTCAATATTCAAACCTTGCTTCAATATAGATAAGATATATTTCATTCGGTTGCAATTTTGAACATCTTTCAGATAGCGTATTTTTCCAGTTGAATCTTAGTCGATAGACAGTCAGGTTTGAACGATAAGGAACAAAGTAAGTGATTTCTGTTTTAATGGTATATGACCTTGTATTTCGGTTGAAAACAGCTTTATTAAACATTTCTAGGTAAAAGTCTACTTTTGGGTTTCTTGGAAAGGGATTCGGTTAGGAAAATGAAACTTGTACCACGGGATTGTACCACACGTGGCAGGAAACTGCGAGGCATGCAACGTTTTGAGATGTGCACCCAGTGGCAGAAAGTGTGAAACCCCGAGGTGGTTTATAATTTGACTTGCGTTCCTGATAACTACAAATCTGGACAAGAATTAAAAATATTACTGAATCACTTGGATATCAATTTAGATATCATAAAGATAAAATGCTTTCTGCTTGCAGTAGACTTCTGAGAGTAAGAAATAAAAACCTACCAGATCAGCTAGTATTGAAGATTTTAGAATGTAGGGTATTCTTCTAACAAGAACTTGCAATAGCCCGTCTGTAAAAGAACTAATTGTTGTGCCAAAATTCGTATTATCCGCTTTATTCCTTAGTGGAGGGGTATTAATATCCCCTTCTTTTCTCTTTTGATTCAACAAGTTTACATATTGTTTAAAATAGAAATTTCTTTTTTTCTAATTATATCAATGTAATATATTTCTTTTTCTTTTATGGCGAACTTTTCTCTCCATACGTATAAAATGTTGTAACAATGTTAAAATGTTATATGCCATGGTAATTTTTTCCATAACTTCGGAATATACCAACTAGCCACAACAAATATTGTATTTCCTTGTTTACCCCCATTCTCACCGAAAAATTACATTGTCTTTTGCATGTACCCCTGAATAATACAATCTTCCTTTGCTATCTATTATACAAGCACTTGTAATGATCGACCAAAAATAAGTTGAAGCAAGTTTTCTTCATAAAACTTCAATTGACTGTGATAATAAAAGGAATTCCATGACAACCTTGTCATTTATATATAGTTTTGATAAGTAACCTAAGAATATCGGGAAAGTCAATTAAAGTCAAATACTCACTAGTTTAGGTAAAATGAGGGTATGAAAAATCAAGCAATACTTTATGAAATTGTAAATAAACAAAGCCGAAGGATTCTAAGCAGGGCTGCCTTCTTTTGGTTTGCTAGTAATAGGAGCTGACGTTTGAATAATTCCAAATCTGCTAGCCAATAATCTATATTGTATATAATCTTTGTCAAAAAATGTATTTTATTTAAATATTGTTTTTTGCTTCTTACAAAGACACTAGACACAGAATTTACTTTTGAATGAACCCTTAAACATCTCTATTTTGCTTTAGCGCCCGATTAGTGACAGAAATAAAAATAATAAAAAAGAAGACACATCGCTGGTTCACATGGGACAAATTTCAAAGTAGGGGATGGCAATTCTCCTAACGGGTGGGTCTCGACTCGGGTGACTTATTTCAATTCGACACCCATTTTTATTGGCTTTCATGCCATTTCCTGAAATTCCCGTAAATTCGTTTTTGAAATAAACTCTTACCACTAAGATTAATTAAAATCACGTAAATCGTTCCTGAATTTTGCTTCAGGGAGGCTCTAATTTTGTCATGGAGAGGAAGCCGAATATAAAAAAACTAAAATTAACTCATTTTTGAGAATGCTAGTTTATTAAACATCAGTGCGTGTACTTAAATTCACCCCCCCCCCCTCTTCGATCAGCGAGCAGAAATGCTCTGTAGCAAAAACGGCATTGGGAATTCGTAGAAAAAAAGAAAAAAGTTGCACTACATTTCATTAGTGTCATAGTTTAATGTGCTAAACATTGATCTTTAATTGGCATTGAGTATTGAATTGGCATTCCTTGTCTCATACTCATGTTGAGCTTCAGTAAACCTAATTGAGAAACATAAAGGTAGCAGGTTATTCAAACTTTCAAACATGAATAATGCCGTGTAAAACTTAACTAGGCCGAACAGTGGCAGAATCTTACTACCGTCGTATTGCGTTCGAACAGAGCCAGAGACTTAAATTCTAGATTAAACAAGAAAAGCTTTATTTTATATAACTCTCAGTGGCATTAGATAAGTATTAAAAGTCGTTGACCATAGACTTACACAATATAACAAATACTGATGAACTAGCGAGAAATACATTATTCTTAAAATTTTAGGAGGGAAAATAAGCTTCAGTTTGACGCATCATTCCAACATTCCTGGCGAATTTAGTAAACAATGATTCAATATGAGGTTTAAACGCAAGACACTCATCGACTTGGACACCAAGATATTGGACTTATCTGTGTCTCTGTTGATATCCACTTTCTAGTTGAATACCATGGATGCAAGGATAATAATTAGCACTTCTTCCATATAGAACAAATTTACTTTTACTATGATTCAAACCTAATTTATTTACGCGCACCATCTTTCAATACAAATCATCCCTGTATTTAACAGCAGAAATAAATCTGCCTCATTCACAGCTGCCACTGAATACTGTGTGTCATCAGCGAAGTTTGGCAATATAATCTTTGACTATCTTTTAAGGCAGGCATTCAGATTATTAATGTAGATTAAAAACAACACTGCGCCAAATACAGAACCCTGTGGTACTCCACATCTCGCATTCATATAATCAGAATGAACACTTCCATTTGTGGATGATAGTTTTACGTTTCAAAAAGTATAGCTAATGCAGTAAAACTTTCATATTTGGATTCAGCATCCCAACAATAACATAAACTAGCTTAAAAAACCATGTCCAATTAACCTGTCTATGTATATTTGTTTTTAGATTAATAGTAAATTTTCTTTACAAGTATTTTGTTTAACCTTTCCTCTTTCACATTCTGGCTTCCTGTTCTTTCTTTTTTACATTTCTTATACATTCTTTGCTTAAAAAAGTTTTTTTTTCTGAAACAAAAATCAATTTTTTGTTACCTTCTCCCATTAAGTTTGTAACGGATGCTCTTCTTTTTTTCGAAATAATTCAAATTTTCTTCCTTGCAACCTAGGAAGAGACGATCACGTCCCACAGAAAAAAACAAAATAGTCCATAACTCCTAGAACTAGAGTTCAATAAAAAAAAGAAATACATTTTTAGAGCCGCTTTGTTCGAAACCCCGATATAGCCACCTTGCCGTCCCTTGGCTGGAACAATAAGAAAAATATATTGGGTCGAAAATCAAGATATTTGGTTCAAACCACGATATTCCGCATATATGGTATCTTTTTTGTTTCCATTTTTTTGTGGCTCATTTTAAAGAAAATGAATGGGGTTAAAAACGTTTTGTAATTAAAAAATATTAATTTTAGATAGAATCAGTTTTTTACAATCCGGGTTGCAGCGGTAGCTAGCAACCTAGTAAGAGACGATCACGTCCAATGTTAAGAAATATAAAAACCCATAGCTCCTAAAAAAGGAGTCAGATCAAAACAAAAAGTACACCATTAGAACCACCTTATCCGAACCCCTGTATAGTAAACTTTCTGTCCCTTGGCTTGAACAGCAAGGGAAATATATTGACTTGAAAATCAAGAAAAATCAAGCTTAATTTTTTGTTTGATTTCAATTTTATTGTCTTCGCATTTCTTTCTTTAACTTTCTCAGGCTTAATCATGTGCACATTTTCCTCAAATGTTTTCTCATTTTATTTTTCCCCTTCAGTTTTGTAATTCTTCGAAACGGGCTGCAATTTTTCTCCCTTATCTTTTTTAATACCCTGTCCGGTTTAGGCTATTCCTTAATGTCATCCAGCTGGATTAATAAACCAACCGCTGGTTCAACCGCTGATGAGCCATGTGACGACAGAGACAGATTGTCATTTTTTTTGGTTTCCAGATAAATAATCATTTCCTCAACTTTAATGTGAAGTTTTGCAACAATAATTAGTGGCTTTACTTCAGAAACTGGTGGATATGGTTTTCTAAAAGAATTGTTTTTATAATGTTGATTACGGATACGGTCTTCTAAACGATGTGAGAATTGCTCAATATCAACTATGATAGTACCAGCAGTTAAATCCCCCTTTTTAATAGTGATTGTTCCTATGCCAACTTTCTTTTTGTAGTCTATTATTCCTAGCATTGTTCTTGTTTCTTTCAATATGAACTTTGCATCAAGCAATATATCCTTATTCCGGATCTTATTATTCTGTTTAAAAACAACAGAACTGTTCCAGATGAGGTTTGGGCCACTCTTTACTTTTTTAGTACGAAAGCGAAGTTTTTCTTTCCCGTAGCAGTGCATATCCACATAAAACATTGAATTTAACTGTTCTTCAAAAAAAGACTGAACCAATTCAACTTTTTGCATTGTAACTTTTATATATGGCATTTATATATTGTTAGATAATTTTCCCTTTTAAATTTCCACCCATAGAATAATGCATCAAGTAGGTAAAACCTAAGAAAAACAAAACTAATTGTAAAATTTTCAGATATTTTCTAGTTCAAAATAAAAAGATTCAAATTGTTGCTCAGACATTATAAATATTTTTGCAGTTTACATAATAACAATAGCGATTACAAACTGAAAACTAAAATAAAATAAAAAATTGAATTTCTTTCTACAGAAATATAGCACAAAATATACGCACTTAAGAACCTTAGCCAAAAAAGTTTGGTTCCAGGAAAGAAATTATAACTTTGAATTGACACATGAAATAAAACATTTGATTAGTAAAACTTTGTTGATTCAATCGAACAAAAACAAAACTAATTTTTAAATTTTTCGGTAATTTTCTATACTGAAAACCAAAGTGTTTCTGAACTGAAAACCAAAATCAAATGAAAAATTGAATTTCTTTTTACGGAAATATAACACACAAGATACGCACTTTATATGTTGAACCAAAAAAGTTTGGTTCCAGAAGACAAATATTGCTTTGAAGTGAGAGATGAAATAGAACGTTTTTTGACGAAACCCAACAAAAAATAAAAGGAATTTTAAAATTTTCAGGTATTTTTCTAGTTTGAATTAAAACTTAATATTATTGCTCAGACATCATAAATTTTTTTTTGCAGTTCACATACTAGCCTTAGCGATTCTGAAATAAAAACTAAAATAAAATTTCTTTTAAATTTCACTCAAATTAAATTTCTTTTCTAAGGAAATATAGCACAAAAGATTTGCACTTTAGAAGTTGAGCCAAAAAAATTTCGGTTCCAGGATAAAATTATGACTTTAAAAAGAGAGATGAAATAATGCTTTTGTTCAGCCCTAAGAAGACGCCCATTCTATATTACAAAAAAAAATTAACACAACGACATCTTTGCAATAGGTGACATCTGCAGTTGTTTCAAATCCGAAGTCACCATTTTTCTTTTAGTGGATGGGTCCTAAATTTCAGATACATTCTCAAAAATATTTTGAGAAGTTCTGTGAACTATTTGGGGTGATGTATGAAGTGACCATTTTCTTTCACTTCCTTATTCATTAAATCTTCGTGAAATAGAATTGAAAGTTTCGTGAAATAGAGGTGAAAGTTTCTTGAGAAATCCCCGGTTTATTGGCGTTACTTATACCTCTTCATTCAACCCATCAAACATCACGGCAGGTTTTCAAGGCTATGCTTCGAAAATCTAAGAATCCAAAAAAGAGGCTCTCACAAACCTTTGTTTAAAATCCAACAATCATAAGAAATCGTTCTTTTTGAAAGTGACAGAAGCACAAGAAGAGCCGTCCTTTTTCTGCTTTAAATGTTGGCTATTTTGTTTTAGTTCTTCAAAAAGAAAAACAAACAAAAAAAGATGAATATAGGACTTCCTCAAATCCAGAAGAAGACACACACAATACCCAAAAGCTCGTCTGAGAAAGGCCACATAAAGAAGTCAACCAAAAGGAGTCTGCAGAATACTGCTTCAAAAAGCTAAGATGCCAAAAAAGAGGCTCTCACAAACCCTTGTTTAAAATCCAAAAATCATAAGAAATTGTTTTTTTTTGTGACAGCAGCCCAAAGGAGGAGCCCTCCTTTTTCTCCTTTGAATGTTGGCTACTTTGTTTTGGTTCTACAAAAAGAAACAACCAAAAGGAGATGAAGAAATGACTTACACTGATTCATTGGACAGTGCCCTTACGGAATATATTACCCGCTTCTTATTACTAAGTTTCCCTTCTTCATATTTTTCATTAAATTGAAAAACAAAACCCCAATATTTAAATGTTCATTTGTCCTTTCAAAAATGTCTATATACTTAAGCGTAACTGGATATAGTCCCTATACACAATTAAAATCTATTTTTGGAAATTCTCGTCCCTCCTCACTGCCATTAACTGCCCAATCGTCCGACTTTGCCTTACTAACAGCATCTCTCTCGGGCTTACGTCCTGTGACAAGGACTGAATATTTGAAACACTCCAAACCAGTTTCGAAACAAACACCTCTACACCCCTTTAAATTTGCATTAAATTTTTTAAATTTAGGTTTCCCGCTCCCCTTCTTACCTCCCAAAACAAATTATTTTTTAAATCTATTTATATTAAGCTCAAATTTTTCAATAAATAAAACTACTAACCTACTCCCGTTTTCATTGCACCCACCATCCAATTAAAAATTTCATCCACCCAATCCGAAAACGCACCCGCAAAATTATGCAAGTCTGGGTGAAGCGCCTGCATCTTTGTTTGCATATCACACGGATGCAACTCACCCGTACTTGCATGTAAAAAATTATTGTAAACACGAAGGATGCTTTTATAGAGTCCCCTCCTCCCGCCTCCCGCAAATGGTTTTCGAGAAGTGCCCAAATCATGCTGACATAGGAGTGTGCGGTGTCTATAAGATCCATTTGAAAACTACCACTTGATAGGGAATGGAACGGATCGCCAAACTCAGCCCAGTATACGTGAATGTTACGCAAAGCGGTATCGGGGAAATACAATCGTGGCAATACTGGAGGAGAGCCAGCACCACTTTGTCTCAGTTCTCCCATATAACTCTCACTGTGAGTGGCGGGTACTGCGTTTTCTAGTACCCTCTCGACCTTGCTAGGTGGTGGTTATTCTGATAAATTTTCCAAAAATTCACTGCTGAGGCTGAGACTCCCCCAAAAAAAACAATCTACATCAATGTCGGGGAATTCTAAACTAGCCAGACTCACCTCTGCACTTAAACCCCCCTCGTATTCACTTTTCCGTACACTGTCGCGAAATTGAGGTGTTGGTGGTGACACTGTGTGAACCTAAAAGAATAATAAGAGCATTTTAGCTCACTGAAAGGTATTGCCCTATGAAAAGAGAGAATAAGTATAGAAGCCACTAGAATGCATCATTTTATTATGAAAAGAAAGAAACAGTATAGAAGTCATACAACTCGTTGGAACGCATCACTGTATTATGAAAGTGTACCATGCCCCCTTGGAACTGCAGACCCCTACTACTAACAATACATGTAATGGACCCGTTTTGGCCACACTAGTGTTATAATTGTAATGCCCTTTCATAGGGCACCCATTGTATGTATTATGAAGCATTGAAAGGTATCTCCGGTACCGTAAGCCCCTATGCCCACACTACTGATAAAGGCTTTTAAATTTATTTAAAAAATAGTTATGGGTAACTTACCGAAGGGAGATTTGGCTCTGGCCATCTGATAAGAAAATTCTTAGCCCAGGCCCATAATTCGTTGGTGGCTTCCTCTGGGAGTGTGCGTCCTCCCACAATGAATTGTGCCATGAGCCGTTCAATCTCGGCCTATTAAAAGTAAACAATTTTTGGTATAAATGAAGCTAACACAGATGGGGGGATTATACCCCCAAAAAACTACTGAGTATACACTTTAAAGTTTGAAAGGGTGAAAAGTCAAAAAGTATGTAACTTGGAGAAGCAAGAGTACGCACTTAAAAGAATAAAAGATCTTAGAAAGAAGTAAAACCTTTTAATATCTCTGAGAGGTAAAAAATTAATTTTTTAACCTAAAAAGTTGAAAAAGGGGGTGAGTCTGATTAAACTAAAGGGGGCGGGGGGTAGGGAACCTGAAACTTCAATATTCTATCGAAAAGGTAAAATATAAAAAGATTACGCACTTAAAAGAATAGAAAAATCCGTTCAAGGACTGAAATAGGCAGGGAAATGCCTTTAGTAGACAGAGAATATAAAGTGATAAGAAAATAGTGAAAAACATAGGCTTATTTTACTTATTTCCGAGGGAGCAGAATCTTTAAGACAAATGGGATGTAAATAAGCTGAAAAGAGAAAGGTATAGACACTTAAAAGAGTAAAAAATAGGAAAACTTATTTAGATATTTCTATAACTTGGTCCTGAGACATAGAAAAAAATAGTGAAAAGACAAAAAAAAACCTTTTGATATAACTGATAAAGTAAAATATAACATTATTAGATTGAAAAAAATATACTCACCTCTTCAGATTCTGCGAACACTCGGTCTTGGGTGCTTGTTGGTCTCAGAAACGCATGATGGAGGGCGGAGGGTTCAGCGACGTCACAGGCTTGTGCGGGTGGGGCAGCGATGTCACGGGCTTGGGAGATTGGAGCAGCGGGGCTTGCCAGCAAGTGAGCAGCCGTCCATTCTCTCCTCAATTTCCTTATCGTCTGCAGAGGGGCTTGCGTTGGGGGTTGGCCTAGGGGCTGTCTGGAAGGGCTAGGCATCGCAAGATGGAGAGCGGCGGGTTCCGTAGGCTGTTCACCTCTTGAAGGTGTACACCTTTGTGCACCCTGGAATGTCATGAGGGTTCATAGGTGACCCTGTGGGTTGTGCAGCTTGCTGGGTGGGAGCAGCGTCACGGCCTTGTTTAGGGGCGTCACGGTCTTGTACAGATTGGACTACGGGTTGCGCATTCAGTGCTGGTCTGGAAGTGGGAGCATATTTGATAACCGATGCCCTCACAAGGGTCATTGCATTGGTCTTTGCTCTTTTCATCGGGGATGAAAGGGCTGGAAAATTAAAAAAAATTGTATAAATTAGGACTCTCTTCTACAGAAGAAAACAAGTTAGTGCCCTTTTCTAGAGACCCTCTACAACAACCACAGAAAACAGAATCCTTTTTCATGCTATTAATATTTAAATCCTAAAAAGCTTTTAAATAAGTCCCCCCCCTCTTTCAAGAAAGCAAAAATTAGGCTTAGAAATGAAACATTTTTATTATACAACTTGAGAGAAATACACCCGACAGTCAGTAGCCATAGAATAGAAATAAATGTTCCTATTTTTACCATTTAGAAAACAAAAATGATTTAATACGTGCCAAGAAAGGCAAAGCGTTTAAAATCAAAAAAGCTGTATTTACGGCATTAATAAACTAGCATTATTCCTCTAGGGCCAGAAAGTGTATCAATTCGAAATTCAGATCATTTAAATAGCTATAAAAAACTAGATTTTTTGTCTATACTTAGGATGGAAATAAGTGTTTTTATTGCGCACCGTATGCTCCTGTTAGACCATCGTCTTATACGCAATTTCCAGGGCCAAAAATATCATATA
This sequence comes from Artemia sp. Qi Xiang Cuo, assembly GCF_049724085.1. Classification (NCBI taxonomy): domain Eukaryota; kingdom Metazoa; phylum Arthropoda; class Branchiopoda; order Anostraca; family Artemiidae; genus Artemia; species Artemia sp. Qi Xiang Cuo. The sequence goes on from NC_142810.1 coordinate 6,735,858, forward strand.
AAAATGCCTCTATCTTTCAATAATTTTGCAGAAAATAGAGCCTCTTTCAGACAACCTAGAATTATGTAAATGGATCACCTCCCGTAAGCTTCATTGACGGCATTCCTTTCCGAGTGTTATTATTTTACAATGCACCGTTTTGAGAGGGTTAAATGAATAGAAGTCTTATTCAGATATGTTTTTGTTAATTTAGACAAAGCATGAAAGATTTTGACACATTTGATTATGCCAAGGCTTTAAACGCGTGAATGGGAGAAAGGAACCGTAGAAAGGCACTTTTTTTTAGTAAAAGAATAATTCTTTTTGAAAGGATTTATGGGTAATTAATGAAGGGGGGATGGGTTTGTACACGGTAAAAAGAGGGTATTTTATGCTTTAAAATAAGCATAAACAAAGCAAGGTGGAAGATTTTTTTGGTGAGGAATTATACTTAGTTACTTCATTGTAGGAACTTACTTCATTGTAGGATTTATCCATTATTTAAGATACTTGTGACGTCTTCAACTAGTTATATGAGACTGATGAGAAATTGTTCCCATTTTGTATGTTTATACAGCTCCCCGTATACCCAGGTATCTTCGATGGAAAGCTCTCTAAGGCTTTTAATAGAAAAGCAAGATAATTTCGGAGACCACACAGCCTTTCCATGACGATAAAATAAAAGTCCAAAATATTGATAAAATCCTTTTTAATAGACAGTGTATAATAAATTTCACAAAAAATACCAGATATTTCGGTCACATATACAGTGACCGTCATCAGTAGTAAAACTTAGTAGTTAAAACTTAATCTAAAACTTAAAACTTGTAAGTTAAGCATCTAGAAAAATATTGTGGGGAAGTGTCACCACTAGGAGAGGCATGTTTGGACATGCCAAATCTAGCCAGGGCGGAAATCATGCCAAGGGTGGATATCTTGCCTAGAAATAGGGATCCGGTAGAAATTCATTGCTATGTTTCCTATGGGTGCCGTAAAGTCAGAGGTATATCCTAGAAATTCTAAGGGAAAAGGGAGGGCATGTCCTGGGAAAAAGGGAGGGCATGTCCTTAAAACTAGTAAAGCCCCACTACTGATAATAATAGATATATCAAAAGAATTAAATTATTATGCTTATTCCAAATATATAAGTGTCATTGAGTTTAGTAATACCCATCAAAGGCTACGAACCTGATGAGATTTGCCTTATTTTTGAATAAAAAATGAAACACCGTCTAAAAGTCATAGAATCTTAATGAAAATCACACAATTAGATTCAGCGTATCAAAAACAATTTAAAGTAGAGGTTTCAACCTCCTATCTGAATAAAAGTAGATTTTTTATTCTTTGCCAAAAGAAAAATCATGGACTCGTGTTTATTTATTTTTTATTTTTATTTTACAGAGATGATCGTATCGACCCAGTGGTCCTTGAATATCAGGATCGAGCTCATTCAAACGGGAATTAAAAGTTTTAGTTCCTTTTTTAAGTGACCAAAAATATTGGATGACAACTGTGCCTCCTCCCATGCCCCTTTAATTCTCAAAATCGCCCGATATAAATTTTGAGATACCCATTCTGCTCAGCGTAGTTGAAAGACCGAATAACTATGCCTTTAGATATTACACGACCCCCACAGTCCCTGAGAAAGGTGCGTGACACGGCTGGTACCCCCTCCTCTACTAAAAGGGCACTAGAACTTTTAATTTCCATTTGAATGAGCCTTCTCACAATATTCTGTGACCACTGGGTCGAAACGATTACCCCTGAAAAAAAAACA
>NC_142810.1:6738113-6792671 GCF_049724085.1 Artemia sp. Qi Xiang Cuo
TTCTCGATTATTAGTATCGCTATTCTGGCAATTAACTAATTTAATTTCCTCTTATGTAGATGGCTACAACAGCTTCAGGAGGATCTTTAAATATAGTCGTTCAATCTCCGAGTCGAATCCACCACATCTCTGCTAGTGGGCGCTTGAATCATATCTTCAAGTAACATTGCCCAAGAAAATAAATATCGTCCCTGTGTGTTTCTCAAAATTTATTTTTTTTAATTTTTGGGAAAAAATACTTTGTGGGTTGGGGGTAACTACCCTCTGATCAATACTACTCTTAAAAATGGCACTCGAAATTCTTATTATATATCCATTGAGTCCCCTTCAAGGCATTAAGGACCATCCTTTTTACAAAAAACATTACATACACCTAGGGAATAACTTACAACCCTTGCTCGGAGAGATGTGGGGGGGGGGGTGGCTTCATCACAGACTAATTTCTAAGCCCTTCAGCTACAATTAACAAAATTACCATCTTCAACTTTTGATTGGAGTTGTTTGGGGAAATAATGGGCGTGGGGGAGGCGGGATGGGGGGGTCTGGTTGAGTGCAAATCACTTTTGACTCTTAAAAAGGTCACTATAACTTTCAATTTCAAATCAAATGAGCCCCATCTGAACTTTATAAAACCGCCCATTCTTAAAAAAAAACTTCTTTTTGTCCCCAGGCCATAAATAACAACCCTATTCCCAAGGGGCTGGGGGGTTGTGCCAACCCTATAGGCATTGTTATATGTTCTTTGAACTATTGATCGCCATCTAAAAATTTCATTTAGATTTGTTTTGTGAAAAGAGGGTTAGTCAAGGAAGCGGGCTAGTTGGCCTCCATCACTTTTGACTCATAAAAGGGAACTAGAACTTCCAATTTGTAACCAAATGAGCCTTATCTAAGGTTTGTACAACCATCCCTTTCCATAAAATCCTTAAATGCCCACGGGGCATAACTCCAAACCTTGCCCCAGGGCTCTGGGGATTTGTTTCAACCCCGAAAGCCTTGTTATGATATTTGGACTATTTTGAATAAAATGGATATCTCAGAATTTCTGTCAGATGCATCTCGGGAAAAAAAGGGATGGGGATGGTATTTACTGTCCAATCACTTTGACTCTTAAAAAGGGCACTAGAACTTCTGATTACCAATCTAATGAGCCCCTCTGAAGCCTATATGACTAATTTTTTTTTTTAAACCTTCCTTTCCCCAAGGGTATAACTTACAACCCTTGCTCTGAGGGCTCTTGGGGGGTGGGTGTCATCCTCAAAGACATTATTTCTGGACTTTTAAACTATGTTGAACAAAATTGCTATCTTAAAATTTTGACTGGAAGTGTTTGGGAAAATGTTGGACGTGGGAGGGGGTTGATTGTCCTCTAATCACTTTCAAAAAGGGGGGTTGATTGTCCTCTAATCACTTTCAAAAAGGGTACTAGCCCCTTCAATTTTAAATTAAAGGAGCCCTTTTCAAAGTTTCTACGACACCTCCTTCAGTACAAAGCACCCTGGTCGATAACCAAAAAATAGATAAACATGGCAATACATTGTGCCAACATTGTTCTTTACTTAGGCAGCGCTATTGTGCTGCCTAAGATATCTTGATATCTAATTTTTATGTAACAAAATCTGCAATAAAAGCTAATGCTAATATTTCCAGATTTGCTTGCTGTTCCGGGGTCAAAAGCTCTGACTAGTCACCAGGGAATCACTCATCTGCCCCACTAGCCACATTTTTCTCAAAAAATTCTCTTTAATTATCTCATGTTTAAATTTTATGTGAAAGGTACCTATATTGCACCTTATTTTGAACCAGAGTCATGCAAGAACTTTTAATCTGTATGACTGGAAGACCAATTTGGGCGTGTGACATGCTGACATCCCCTGTCCTTCCTGTTGCCCACTTCTCAGCAGAATGGTGAGGGATGTTGCATCTTACTTGAAATCCTACGTTGTTAGAATTTTCTCTTGGTATAGCTATAGAATAAAAGTGGGGGAGAGGTTTTACAAAGTTATTCTGTCCTCTAATCTCTAAATTTTCAAACACAAAGATAGGATTGCTGCGTTGTGTTTAAACCAGAATAATGCGAAGTTTTGACCTGTCACAAAAAAAATCGAAGTAGGATTATGCCCCTCCAGCAATGCTTTTGATCCAGAATCCAACAGGAATTTTGAAATCAGCATGATCAAATACTAAAAAAAGCTGTGCTTTTGCTGTGCAAATGTGTGCAAATGCTAAAAAAGCTGTGCTTTGCCCCCTTCTCGCTCCATTTTTTTTTATTGCATATGTTTTATTTGTTTGAATGCTATGCAATTTCAGTTTTGTTTCCTTTTTATTTCATATGTTGTATTTTTTTGTGTGTTTCCTTTTCCTTTGTTTATTCCTCAATAACATCATTGTAATTTTTGTAAAAAGCATTGTAGTGCATTTTAATATGTGCCCCGCATATTTTTTTGTATGAAGGTTTGGAAGTTTTTTTTTAGCATGATTAAAATCCTGATAATCCACACGCAGTTATTGTTAGTTTTTTTTTACCTCCCCTATACACAAGGAATACTTAATTCATTAAGAAACTCCGAGTGTTTGATTTTACTCGAAAATGGGCGAATTATTGACAAGAATCTGAAAGTATAGAGAATGCTTTAATAATATTCATTGAAATCGCTTCTGTATTTAAGTAATTTTGGCGTTTATTACAGACGTTTCCCTTTCTTGTTTTCTATGTTGTATTTGGTTTGAATATTGCGAAATCCCGTTTTTTTCTCTCTTTTTATTTCATATATTGCATTTTTATTATTTTTTTTAATTTTTATTGTGTAGGCTAAACGTTCATTTGTTTCTATTCATGCACTTCTAAATCTGTTTGAGAGCTCTGTTTGAGTGTGTTTGAGAGCTGTGTGACCATGCTGGTATTGTTCTGACAAGCTTTTATTGTAATTATTCTTCTAGAAAATAGCATTAGTAATGATTTTAAAAGGTTTTCATGAATACTAGTCATTTCATTAAGTCATTGATTCACAAAATAAAGAAAATAGTAGGTTGCAAGTTGTTTTGAAACAATGAGTCTAATAATTTGAATTGGACGCTCAATACCACTAGCTGGGAAAAGTTTCTATCAGTGACAGGGACCACAGTAAAGAGAATATACAGTAGTGACAAAGGTTATACTCTCCATTAAACATATGTGACACAGATCTAATACCAGACAAGATTTATACTCCGCCTTCGCGCATGCGCGAATCCTATGTATACATCATGATGAGCTTATGGAAATTGAACTAGGCTGTAACGACACGGCTCAGAGTCTACGCACGGTATGAAATATGTGTCATGTTTGGAAAAAGAAGTCGCTAGCGTATATTCCCTCCACTATGGCCTGGAGTTAACTGAAGTCTAGCCAGATCTTGTCTTCTCGCGAATATCAGCCTGGCAGCTTTCCGCTAGTCCTGAATTTTAGATGGAAAGCTAATCCAGCTGGAGAATATGCCTCAAGTGTAACTGTCTAAATTGTTTTTGCCTTTTTTTGCATTCATATTTATTCGATAATGTTATTTTTGTTGTTACTGTACATCACAGTTTATATAATTAGCAGTATGATCATTCTCTATCTCACCCATTATAAAAACCCGGACCGGGGTGCGAGTGCTCCGGAGAACGTTTTGGCAGATATAAACATAAGCGAAGTCAGATCTTTTCACAGGTAGAATAGTCAGATTTCTCTTGGACGCGAAACTTGGCTTCAACGTTGGAACACTAATTTTGAAGAAACTAATTTTAAATTAATTTATTCCAATACATACATGAAAACCGGTAGTTAGTAGTGTAATGTTATTATTAGATGTTTTTAGAAATTAAAAATAGGTTTCGAAGTCTCAAGTTGGTTTCAAAGGCATTTTGAGAAAGTTTCTGCCAAAATACGTGTTCCAGGGTAATTGGACGCTGATGGCAGATCAAATGAGAGGAGCTGTTTGTACGCGCCGATATAAATATATATATATATATATATATATATATATATATATATATATATATATATATATATATATATATATACTACGAAAACTTTACGAAAAAGAAAGTTTTTTTTAAAGAAAAGTAAAGGCCATATCAAACAGTTCGTGGTAACGAACTGTAAGTAAGGAGCGACCCGGCTCAATGGTAACCGAAACTCTAGAAAACGGGTTTTTGATACCAATAGATATATCAAAAGAATCAGATTTCAATGCTGATTTCAAATATATAACTTTCATAAAGTTTAGTGCTACCCATCAAAAGTTACGCACCTGAGAAAATTTGGCTGATTTTCAAAAAGAGGGGGAAAGACACACTAAAAGTTATAGAACCTTAATGAAAATCTCACCATCATATTCAGCGTATCAGAGAACCCTACTGTAGAGTTTTCAAGCTCCTATCTACGAAAATGTGGAATTTTACATTTTTTGCCAGAAGAAAGATCACGGATGCGTGTTTATTTGTTTTTTTTTTTTTTGTTTTTTTTTTTTATTCCCAGGGGTGCTCGTATCGACCCCGTGGTCCTAGAATATAGTGGGAGGGCTCGTTGGAATGGAAATTAAAAGTTCTAGTTCTCTTTTTAAGTGACCAAAAAAATGGAGGGCAACTAGGCCCCCTCCCACGCTTATTTTTTTCCCAAAGTCACACAATCAAAATTTTGAGATAGCCATTTTGTTCAACATGGTCGAAAATATGATAAATATGTCTTTTAGGGTCACTTAATCTCCTGAAGTTCCCAGAGGGAGGGCTAACAATGTTAACATATAGTATTGGTTATTGGGAAGTATACAGAAGTTTTCAGGAAGTTTTTTTTCTGGTAGTGGGAGGGAAGGGTGGGTCGGTGGTTATGTTGGAGGATCTGTTCATGATGGAAGTTTTCATGGGGGAAGGGAAATTGCCATGAAGGGGGCGCCGGACTTGCCAGCATTATTTATTGGTTATTGGGAAGTATACAACCATTTTCAGGAAGGATTTTTTCTGGGGGGGGGGCTAGAGGAGGGGTTTACTCTGGAGAATATTTCCGTGGAGGATGTTTCTTTGGGGTAAGAGACATTGCTATGAAGGGGGCGCCGGATTTCCAAGCATTAGAAATTAGATCGATCATTAGACGATCAGAAATTAAATAAAAAAAACAAGTTTTTTCAACTGAAATATAAGAACGAATATTAGAACTTAAAACGAACAGAAATTATAACGTATGTGAGGGGGTTCTCCCCCAAGTCAATACCTCGCTCTTTACGCTACAGTTTTTTTTAGTGCTATCAAAAGAGCTATCTATTCTAATTAAACGGCCTTTGTGACTCAGGGGTTTGTGAATCAAAATTTTTTTAACTTTTAACGTAAAGAGCGTGGTATTGACTAAGGGGAGAACCCCTTCATATAAGTAATAACATATACGTAATAAAAAAAACAATAAAAAAAAAAGCGATACGGCTCAATAGTAATCGAAACTTTTAAAAACGGAACTTTGATGTCAATAAATGTATCAAAAGAATGTGTTTATAATGCTGATCCTAAATATATAAGTTTTATTAAGTTTAGTATTACTCATCAAAGGCTACAGGCCTGAGAAATTTTACTCGATTTTTTAAAGAGGGGGAAACATCCCCTACAAGTGAAAGAATTTTAATGAAAATCACACCGTCAGAATTCAGCGTATCAGAAAACCCTATTACATAGGTTTCAAGCTCATATCTGCAAAAATCTGCAACTTTGTATTTTTTGCCAGAAGAAAAATATACGAATATACAAGTTAGTTACGTAAGTTAATTTGTAAAGACATCCATTTAGAAAAAGAAAAGTAAAATTTTTATGCAAATAATAGCTGCATTAACTAAAAAACGATCAGAAATTAAATAAAAAAAACAAGTTTTTTAAACTGAAAGTAAGGAGCGACATAAAACTTAAAACGAACAGAAATTATTCCGTATATGAAAGAGGCTGTCCCCTCCTCAACGCCTCGCTCTTTACGCTAAAGTATGACTCTGTCTCACAACTTTATTTTTTAAAACAATAAAAAATTTAGCGTAAGGAGCGAGGCGTTAAGAAGGGGACAGCCCCTTTCATATACGGAATAATCTTTTTTTGTTTTAAGTTTTAATGTCGCTCCTTACTTTCAGTTTAAAAAACTTGTTTTTTTATTTAATATTTAAAAAGGGCGGGGTATTTATATTTAAATATTTAAAAAGGGCGAGGTATTGACTAGGGAGCGAACACCCTCATATACGTGATATTTTCGGTTCGTTTTATGTTTGAGTGTTGCTCCTTACTTTCAATTGAAAAAACTTGTTTTTTTTAATTTAGTATACACAAAGAGAAAGAAAAAAAAACACCTGTCTGTAACACTTACAGAATTTGGCGCAAAGCTCAGACATATGTGCAGTAGTGTTTTTTAATGGGAGGGGCGGGGGGGGGGGGAATAGGAAAAACTGGATAGATCAGTGCTACCCATGAAAAAAAGTCATTTCCTATATTGTTCAAGGTGGGGGACTGAAATTTCCCTTTAATAGGTTTTTGACAGCTTATTCCCATGGTATACTTGTTATTTTCATCTGCCATTTTCGAGGTATGACATGCTTGTCATTCAACAGGCTCTGTGGCCAAATTGAAAAAAATATGACAATATTTTTTTTAAAAGACCTTTTCAACCTTACTTGATGCTTGAGAATGCTTAAACAAGCAACAATTCTTACCCCTCCCCTCGATTAAGAAAGATCATGGAAAATAGAATATAAATCTAAAAAAATCTGATTATGTATTATTAGTAACCTCTTCGACGAGGAACGTTTTAGAGAACCTAAAATTTTAGGCTTTTGTCTTGAAGCTGTTAAACCAATTTAAAATATAGGATACCCTCCCTCACCTGAAAATGAGAAATATCCATGAACATAGAATGAAAATTTGAATAATTTGTTTCTGTGTATTTTCGTGCATTTTTCGACGACGAGAATTTTAGAGAGGTTATAATTTTAGGTATTTTAGGTATATTCAATGTTTTATTTTCTTTGTTTCTTTTTCAGGTTTTTGCCGATCAGTCTATTTGCCTCTTATTTCCTATGATTTGAGTTATAGAAGGCTTCAATTAAACACAATCACAGGAAACAATGGCATAGACTACTTGGAACTACTAAATTTCACAGAACATAATCACTACTACTGGACATAATTCACTGCAAAATCTTCAAAATTCGCTTCACAAGAACAAGAATCAGCTCCACCTACTTTTTTTAGACCTTTTTTAAGTAAATCTTTGGAAAATTACATGCGTATGAACTTATTGGCTCCACAGGCAAAGCGCTTTTACTGCTAAAAAGGGCCGTGCTTCTTACGTCATCTTTCAATCTATGATGCAAGTGGCCGGGCATAAGTTTCTTATTTGGGTGTTCTTTTCTAGAAGTGAAAATGGCCTGAAAATGGACAGACACTTTTTTCTTATCAATTTTAAACTTATATTCCTAAGTCCCTGGAGCTAGTAACCCCGACACACAATAGCTAATTAAAAAAAAAAAATTGTTCCCCCAACGAAGGCCAAATTTTTCTTCTAAGCAGCTTGGAGCAATTTACCCAATTAAGTTCCTGGACCAAGGGGGAAATATTGTATAAAAGACGATTTAGGGCCAAGGGTCATCTAAAAATGCGCCAGAAATCTTAGTTTTGACTGGTTTGAAACTTATTATTAAAATTCCTTGCTACGAAAATTATTTTGAAAGTTTGAAAATTAATAGCTTAATCAGTAAGGTTATTACACCTTCAGGCTCCTCTATTTCATCATCCTTATTTAAGGAAAGGGAATTACAAGCTTTTGGTTAAAAATAAAACACCGACGAAACTAGTAATCCAAGAAAAAAAAAACTGAATCGGTGGATTACCACTTAGTAAAACACTGGGACAGGACACTTCGGTTGAGCAAGACAGTTCAACTATGACAACTCAGAAGGTATTAATCCAACTCAGACAACTCTGAAAGCCACCTAGATAATATACTCCCTTCTTTTAATGGATACTTTCAACTATAGGGTAGAAAGTCTACCATTGAAAAGCATATTCAACCTTGCTTAGACCAGAATCATGCACGGATTCTCAATTTTAATCTTCTGCTTTACAAAACTTGGATTTAAGTTCCTCCTCTTAAAATAAATCTGATTTACCGATTGACCTTTTCTTTCTGTCCAATTTGTTTCTTAAGCTCACAAGCTTTTCGACTTTTGTAAGACGCTCTTTACTCTCTTCACTTAAACAAACAGTGGAAATCCAAGCTTTTTCTTATATGAAAGTTATTTTGCCGTATCTGACTTTAAAAAATCTTCCTTTTATAAAAAAAAGATTACTTATTTATAAAATTTAAAAAATTTAAGAACCTTATTTCAGTTTTGCCCTTAACCTGCAAAATGAAAGTCGTGCAACATGCCGCCTTTTGAATTAACCATAGCTGACTTTTGAATTCTAAAATCGACCTACATTGAAGTTCCTTTTCATTGCCACTGTTTTCTAGGTTAATATATTACTGCTGTTATTATTCGGACCTCTTCTTCAGAAAGTCAGACAAATTTTTCAAGGTATCTATGAGTCACCATAAATTATTTTGGATAATATTTGGGCCAGTCTTCTTACAAATAACAACATAACCATTTTGATTTTTCAGTTCGATGATGCTATTGGGAAATGCCATAAGATGTTTTGTGTAAGACCAAACATGTACGCAAAAGTTTATTACAAAACGGTCCTACATTTCTAAAGGGATGAGGGAAGGGGGGAGACAAGGCACTGATCCAAAGAAACAATAATTGATAAACTATGCCTTAGAACCTCCTGTGCCTCCAGAGGTGCTTAGGGCATCCAAGAACAGTCGCTAGACATCTCTCATTACTGCGGCCGCCCAGACATCGTCTCATTCAGGTTGGATTGAGGTTTCCGACGTCAGCCCAGTAGCTGCGCGACGTCAGCCCACCCATTTATCGAATGGCTGGTCATTTTTACCGACTGTTTTATGCAGACAAAAACGACTATTTTTGAGAAAAAACGACTGTGTTGACAAAAATTCGGCTGATTTTAAGAAAGACAACTATTTTCAAGACTAAACCAACTGCTTTTAAGAAAAATCTACTGTTTTCAAGTAAAAAATTTACTGTTTTTACGAATAATAGCAGCACGACGCGTGGACTCGACTACTTTTGAACGACGGGCCGACACTATTTAGGGGGGGGGGCTCCCGCCTAGTTGTTATGGCTCTGAATGTAATCAGGTCAGAAAGAGTTTATTGAGCCAAAAAGTACTGGCCTATCCGCATGACGAAGTGAACGATCTTCCCCACGATAATGTCTATATCGGGTATAAAGGGTATAATTTCCTTGTGGGGCTTGAAACGAGAGAAGTTACCAGGCCGTTTTGTAGCGAAAGGTCTCCAAATTCGTTGCTCCACGAGGGATTTCTTTGTCGAAGTTGTTCAACAAATTTTTGACCATTTTCCATTCTCTGAAAATATCTACGAGCTGGTACACTTGCGTACCCCAAGCTCTAGTTATGAACTGAAAATTCCCAGTCTTCGTCAGTTCTTCGACTATTACGATTCTGTGCTTTGGAATAAAGCAAAGCAAGAGCAGGAATGGCGCTCTATACCAAGTGTAGCTCTACCTAGTACTGTCGATCTTCCTGAAGTAGATGACATGGAAATTGTCGTTTAATGGCACCACATCTTGCAAATGAAGTCATCAAATGGTAGTCGGATGTTCCCAAATGTCGGGAAAATGGTTCAGTACTTTCTCTCACTCCCTTTCTCAAACGTTATTGCCGAGCTCAAGTTTGCTCAAGGAAGTGAATACTGATAAGCGAAACCGACTAAGTGTAGTGACTCTTTCGGCAACACTTAAAACCAAGTGTGGACTTAAGCACAATTCTAAAGGAGGGCTTGACTCGGGCAAAGCAGTGCTAGAGCTAGAACCCGGACTAGTCAAGCGTGTACTCAAAGTTAAGGATAGTGCCTCTTCTCGTGACTGTAACGTTTTGAACCAAAGCATTGTGTATGGTCTGGCCAAAAATATTGTTTGTGACACACGTGAACAGTCCGATTCCGATTAATCGTTTCTATTTGTCTTGTATTATTTATTTGAATGTTCCTTCTTGAACCTTTTGATATTGATTTTGATTAAAAATTAATTGAAAAAGGTTAAGATACGAGAATCTAGCTGCCCATCAATTATTCTATTTGATAGGGTTGAAGGACCAAGGGACAATCGCTTTTAATTTCTTCACTATTCACTTCACATTTATACGGTTTTCCCACCATTCCCTGCTGTGGTACCTCTGCACTTTTACTTCTGTTGCGTGCTTGACGAAAACGATGAACGACAAATATGTGTTCACAGACTGAGCTGACCATGCTTACCTTTGACTGCTAAAAAGAAGGATATACAGCTCGTGTTTTCTCAAATTTATGACAGAACTTCACAACACTTCACTTGACACTGAATCAAAATTCATATTAAAGCGAGATTTTTCACCCATTCTCTCTCAAAAATACAAAACACAGCTTTTCCGAGAATTTCGGGCATGCCGCGGTTTTTACCGCATTTTGGTTCAAGGATGCCGCGGAAATGCCGCTTTTTGACGAGGCCGGGAGTGGCAACACTGGTCAATTTGTATTTCATCAGAATGATTCTTGTGTGCTTGTGAAGTGGATATTAAGGTAAAAAACTTTTAAATTGCCTACTAAATTGTATTTATTTTAAAAACAAAGTTTTTTCTGGGGGAAGTAAAGAGCGAAGTTTAAACTTAAAGCCAACAAAATTATTACCTCACAGCCTATCTAATATATATAAAGAAAAAACCTAGCGTAAATAGGCCTAATCCAACTACTGATGATTCTCTGTTTGTAGGATTATAAGAAACAAGCAATTTACTACTACTACTGCTAAAATCTCACCGCAGCACCAAGCCGCCTGAGGCCAACACAGCTACGCACGCTCCTCCACCCCAATCCATTCAAAGCCTCCCTTTTTACACCCACCCACGAAGTTCCCATTCCCTTTAAATCTTTCTTTATGTCTTCCTCCCACCCCAGACGGGGATAACCTGCTTTCCGTTTAGCCCTAAATGGTTGGTCAAGAAGAACAATCTTCGGCAGTCTGTCATCCTTCATCCGCACTCTGATATTCTGAAACTGATTGTGTTATTTACATTAAAGTTCTCTGACTTTTATGGGTTGTTTCCCCATTTTTTGAAATATACGACAAATTTTCTCAGGCATTTAACTTTTGATAGTTAAAATTAAACTTGATGAAACTTATATATTTGAAATCAGCATAAAAATTTGATTCCTCAGATTCATCGAGTGGTGTCAAAACTTAGTTTTTATTGAGTTACTATTGTTACTCGGTTATTAGTTGGTTACTATTGAGCAAGGTCTCTTCCTTCCGTTCACTGAAAAGCTTGCTTCTCTCAAAACCAGAATGCAATATTCAGCTGTTGATGAGCACAACACTTTTTTTACACCACATTTTACTGCAAAAACAGTAGAATTAGGACATCGCATAATTAGCCTAATGATAGAATCTGTATACAATGGTATTAGGCTAATTTTGTTGTCTTTTAAATTTGCATGCATGATTTTAGAATTTCCTCATGATAAATTTGCTATGTTTAAATTATTATTATAGCATTAGTGTCTCGGCTAAAACAGAGTAAATTTTATTTTATCACTTATTGGAATATTACTCCTGATTTTCAGCTGAATTATTAAGGCTAAAATATCAAGCTAGGATGGTTTAAAATCTAGATATTAGCCTTTTTATTATTTTGGAAAGTATTTGAGAAAGCTGAATAGAATAAGATCTAGAATCAAACAGTGGTGCCAATTGATGGGAAACTTTCCCATAGACTCTGAAAGAATACTTTTGGGGGGAGATTTTAATTATAAAAATACCCTTTTTTGGTATTACCCTTGAAAAAAACATCATTTCTCCTACTTGATTTTGAAAAATACATTTGTCCCTCCCCCCTCCCTATTTTGTGAATTAGTGTCATTGGAGACTAAATTATTACCCTGGGGAGGTTTTGTGTAATATTTGTCTAAACTTCTATTGGTTCCAAATTGACCTTGGAACTTTGGACACTTGGGATTTTGTACACTTTTCCAAAAAACCCTGATTAAATTTTGAGAGTTGGGGGAGAGATAAAGCTCAATACTTGCAATGTGAATTAATGTATAATGTATTTTCCCCCTTCAATATGCATGGCTCAATATGATCTGCTAATTTTTTACAAGCTTCCATGTACATAGATAAAACATTTTGGCTGTGAAGTGGTGTATTTACCACAAATGCAACAAGTTTTCCTCCCACTCTACAACTTGGGCTACTCTAAGGACCGGTCTTCATTCTAACCCTTCTCGTCCCCCATGTGAGATTAAATTACCACTACAAGAAATTACCCACTTAATATTCTCCCTAGATACCCCAGCTTTAAAATATACCTCCTCTTCTCTTGCCTCTTTTACCCTAGAATACAAACCAAGAGTCAGATGTTCTCATCCTACACCCCGTTTTCTGATCGACAAAAACAAAATATACCTGAATGTATACGTCTCCCACTTGCTTACCCCTGCCATGCCCTCTGTTTCATTAACTTGACATTCTACATGAATCCAAAATTGTCTTAATCTGCCCAATCCGTAAACATCTTATGTCTGACAGAAACCCTACTGATGTTTCCCTCAGTAAACTATGCTTTTCAATGCTCACCCCTCTTTCAGAGTCTTTCCTGCCCATTAAATTTGTCTGTTTACCACCAAAACCAGTCATTAACGTCAAATTACAATTGAAAATCCTATAATCTACTCGTTATTTTAATTGTCAGTGCAAGTGCATTACATAGGCTAATTTGCTTACAGTGTACAAACATGTGTCCCTGTGTATATACAAATATTTGAGTTAGATTTATTTGGAGTTTTTCTACCATTAAAAGCTTTAGTCAGGATTTTGTTGGGGGTGGGGGTGCAAAAAGAAACCAGAATTTTAGTGTGTCCAAGTAAACTTCAACCATTAATCTCAAGATGCTTATCAGGAAAATCAGCTAATTCTGCAAATGTATCTGCAGTCTTCTGCCTCTCTGAGATCAAGAGTTAGCCAATTTCTATGTTTTTATATATGTGCAACATGATTTTCATTTGGATACTGCATTTTCACCTTATACAATCAATTATTTTCTTTTATACTCTTTAACAGGTTTTGAGTAACTCATGGTTTATAAGGCAATTCATTACAAAATTCTAATTCTTAAAATGTTTGTTACCGCGTTTTCCATTTAAACAAGTCTATTGTCATAATATAACAATCTATGATAACAAACGAAATAAAAAAAATAATAAGCATAATAAACAAATCTTTGACCATAGAGCAATTAACATACAGAAACAATACAACCACCTTTGCCTATAATGTCTATATTGATGACCACAGTTTCATCCTGGCCCACCTTCGTAGATTTTTAACAGGGCGGTGGGGGCTATTTTTAAAATCTAGATGGTGTAAACTAGTATTTTTTAATTTATTAATGAAAATGCACAAATATGCAAATATATAGCCCAAATTTGCTTATAAAGTATTATATTTTCTTCTAATTCTGTCAGATTTCATTAGGATTGAGCGTCAAAGAAACAGGTTTTAATTAAATTAATTTAAAAAAAAAATACCATTTCTAGTAGCACTTGTTTTATTATTTCAAGAACGTTATGTGTAGACTGTTGCATGACAGTTTAAATTAAACATGCCTAAGTTTGGTTATTTTTCATTTAAAAAAGAAAAATTTAACTTCTGACAAAAACATTAAAAGCTCATCTCTCTCTCTTTCTCTCTGTTTTTTTCCCTCTTTTTTTATGTGTCGTTCTTATGCATTAACCCTATCCATGGATAAGACTACTTGCTTTCATTATACTGTTCAGTTTTTTTATGCTTCTTTTATTAGCACGGGATGCTCGTGCGCCATTGTCTATAGAAAGTAATCCTAAGTTTTACTAATCTTTTGTATGTTCTGAAGATCAAAGAACCCTTCATGAATGTGGTGAGGGTGAGATACAGAACATTTGAAGAAGAAATCAATCGTATAACATGTTCCACCCAGGAACTCGAGGGACAAGCGAAGAGGTCCCAAAGATGATAGGCAGCGTGCTAGCGCTGCCTAAGTAAAGAACGATGTGGGCACAATGTGTTTTTTTTTTCTTCTTCAGCCGGGCACTTTGTATCAAAGAAGTTGTCGTAGAAACTTCGAAAATGGCTCATTCGATTGGAAATTGGAGTGGCTAGTGCAATTTTTAATAGTCGAAAGTGATTTTAGGGCAACTAGCCCCCCCCCCCCCACCTTGCCCATCATTCCCCCAAACACATCCAATCAAAATTTTGAGATAGCCATTTTGAACAGCATAGTTGATTTCCAGCTAGAAAATATGTTTTTGAGGAGGACACTCCCCCACAACCCTCAGGGCAAGGGTTTTAAGTTATGCCCTGAGGGCATATAAGAACAATGTTGGCACAAGGTCAATCAATCAATCAATCATTTTATTAATACTAAACTCTATTACAAACGTAAAGAAAAATTTTTTGGCCCAAGAAGCTTGGCTTGTTGTGGGCCTTATGTACTATGTATTATTTTTTTCCTTTAGAGCAGGGTACTTCATATGGAAGGGGTCGTCGTAGAAGCTTCAAAAGGGGCTCATTCGATTGGGAATTGTGAGCTCTAGTGCCCTTTTTAATAGTCGAAAGTTATTGGAGGGCTACTAGCCCCCCCCCACTCTCATCATTCCCCCAAACAAATCCAAACAAAATTTTGAGATAGCCATTTTGTTCAGCATAGTTGATTTCCAGATAGAAAATATGTTTTTGAGGAGGGCACTCCCCCACAACCCTCAGGGCAAGGGTTGTAAGTTATGCCCTGGGGGCATATAAGGTTTTTATAGAAGGCGTTGTCGTAGAAACTTCAACAGGCTCATTTGATTGAGAATTTGAAGGGTTAGTAGCCTTTTTAATAGTCGAAAGTGATTGGAGAGCAACTAGCCCTCTCCCCCCCCCACGCCCATCATTCCCCCACACACATCCAAATCAAAATTTTGAGATAGCCATTTTGTTCAGCCTAGTTGATTTCCAGATAGAAAATATGTTTTTGAGGAGCAAACTCCCCCAAAACCCCAGGACAAGGGTTTTAAGTTATGCCCTGAGGGCATATAAGGTTTTTATAGAAGGTGTTGTCATTGAAACTTAAAAAAAGGCTCATTTGATTGAAAATTCAAAGGGCTAGTACCCTTTTTAATAGTCAAAAGTGATTGGAGGGCAACTAGCCCCCCCCCCCACGCCCATCATTTCCCCAAACACATCCAATAAAATTATTTCAGTTTATTGTTACCCACCCACACCTAAAAAATTGAAAAAATTTGGCTAGTTTTTGAAATGTAAAAATGTAAAAATGTAGAAAATGTAATTTGGCTAGTTTTTGTAATGTAAGGGTAAACTTGTCTTGTACCATTAAACTTACGTAGTTTTGGGGTTAGGATTTGTCACTGAAACACCGTTTCATAACACTTAAATATATTTGACTCTAATTTTTTGCATATTTACACAGTGAGTGAGTAGCAAAAAAAAAATATACAGAGAAATACCCTAGCTCTTGTATAAGATGTTGGCTCTGGCTTACGAATAGACAAGAGTATTATTTCTCTTAAAAAATCCGTTGACCCAGTCTTGACCAGCTATTTCGTTTTGAAATCTATGAGCTATGCCATTTCTTTGAGCTAATTAGTAAGCTAAGGTATGCAAGTCCTTCATCGTCAGACCAAGCAACTGCGCCTCCATAGTTTTTAAGTACGTCACAATCTCAAGTTCCTGTTCTTGGGTAAAAACGGTTTGAAATTTCCCTGCAGTTTTATCAATCAGATACTCAGGATTTTCTTTTTTTTTCTTAACGTATCTTTCAAGAGTAGTTTGGGGAACGTCAAACTTATTAGAAGAATTCAGGCAGCCACATCGACCAGAAATAAATGCTTCAACAGCATTGTTCTTCGCCTCAGTAGACCAGGATTGTCTGTCTTTCTCTTATACACACGGACCATCTGAAAATCAATTAAGAAAAGTTACAGACCCAATTTTAATGACTGGTCAGATTAAAATAGTGTAGGGCGGATACGTTCAATGGGCTTTGATTTAGTCACCTTATTATTTCTTTACTTGAAGTTTTTGCGTGGCCATAACCTCCGAATAATAAGGCGTGTTCCTGGGGTGGAATGGGGAAGTACTCCATTCTGCTCCGCACAAAATGTATAGCATAAAATGTATAGTTTTGTTTTGGCTTCTTTATGGAATAAATGTCATGTAGGCTAAGGCTGAACTGCTACTTTTTATTGCTTTTGGCTGCTCTTTTGGATATGATTCGTTTTTTTTTATTTTGGGGATTCATGCCAAAGTATAAATTGATAAATATCTAATATATTGGTTGACCCAACAAGCAACTTTTTGGGTCAACCAATTTTGAATGAATTTTGTGTTAGTGTAGCTGTCTGAGCTTATAAACTGGGTTGCCTGTCTAAGACTTCAGGCAGGTAGACCCTATGCCATTTGTTTGCACACAAGGCCAGGCAACTTTTCAGTCAACCAATTTTCAATTAATTTTGTTTTAGTGTAACTGTCTTGGCTTATAGATTGGGTTTTCTGACTGAGGACTGCAAGTCCAGGTGGCTTAGTGGTCATGTTAATCCTAAAACTTGGTCAAAATGCCTTAGACTCTAGGTGGATAGGCCTACTTGGAAAGTCTACTTGAATTACAATAGAGATGACTAAGATTTTTGGGCTGACTTACAACAGACAATGTCTATGGAACTTGCTGATGAAGAAGCATCCTAAGCCTAATTCTCCTAGCCACATAAATTCTCAGGTAGGTTGACTAAGTTTTAGGATTGATATGTGACCACCAAGTTGCCTGAACTGCAATTGGAACTATGAAAAGCCATCTGTATGACTTTGTTGTTTTCTCTATGCATCAGTGGGGTAATGTAATTTCTTTTGTATGACATTTTAGTGGATCATATATTAAATAAGAAAACCAAAAAGCATTCTGTATAACTTTATTCATGTTTCTTCTATAATAATTTGAGGTTTAAAAAGTCATAGCCCACAGAAGACTTTATATCATTCTCCATGTTTACAGGAAACACAATATTGCCTATTGTTTTGATTTTATAGTGCTTTGTATATAAGAGTAAATGACAATATTTGTTGCTTAGAGTAGGCCTATAAAGAACCAATGACTTTAACAGTCAAACAGTGCTCACCCAAGTAATTTGTATTTCTAATATAAAAAAAGCATAAAAGGTATATGCTACTATTATATAGTAACTATGAGGTAGATTTATATCAAAATATTCAAGCAAATCACACAGCCTACTACGTGTCTTACCTTAGCCTATATAAGGTAGGCTATCAGTGGAAGTCATTAGGTCTGCAAAACTACCAATAGGGTAGCTTATATATTGATACTTTCTTTTAGAATCATTAATGTTTACCTTTACACTTCTTCATGGTTAAAAGATCCTGAAATGCCAAAAATCCTAGTAACATCAAGATAGGTCTAGTCTAGCACTCTAGCCAAGCTCTTTTCAAGAAGCATTCTTTAAAAGTATTTTTCAAAGAAAAGAGCTTTGCCGAACTAGGTTCCGATTTCTGTTTTACCAGAACATACAAGGAAACAACACTTTCTAAGGCTATATGCTGATTTATTATTTTTTTGGTCATTTTCTGATGTTTAACAGCACACGTTCTTTATTTTTGAAATTGGCCACGAACTTTCGTATTGGAATACATTATGTAAACAGGCGATCTTTCTCCTTAAAAAATGAATTATCGGTTTTTCACACTAATTTAAGACGTATATGGCTGTGTAAGTTTGCACTTGGTTTTTATTTCCTTATTAGAAAAATTAACTGGGTTTTCTTGCACACAAGACATTCATTGAAGTCTTAAAGTACCAAGGACACCTAAAATGAAATTATTCCGTATATGAAAGGGGCTGTCCCCTCCTCAACGCCTCGCTCTTTACGCTAAAGTTTGACTCTGTCTCACAACTTTATTTTTTAAAACAATAAAAAACTTTAGCGTAAAGAGCGAGGCGTTGAGGAGGGGACAGCCCCTTTCATATACGGAATAATTTCTGTTCGTTTCAAGTTTTAATGTCGCTCCTTACTTTCAGTTTAAAAAACTTGTTTTTTTTATTTAATTAAACTTAAGATCAGTAGAAACAGAAGCCTACAATAATTCAAACTCAAAACGACCAGAAGTTATTATTAAAGAATGAAAAAGGAAAGGAGAATAATTGGTATGGCGGTAACACTGCATATAAATTTATATGAATGTATATATAGTGGGCTGTAATAATGCAAAAGGTAAATATATCATTGGTTTAAGAATGGAAAGAAAGACAAGGAATAAATTTACGACGATAATCAAGTAAAAAATAAGTTTTATTTGAACAATGCCATAAAGCAATGACAATTGATTATGATGTTTGGTGCTTCGCTTTGATATTTCAGTTTTAAAAGTTTTAGTTTTAAAAGGTCTAAAAAGTTTTAGTTTTAAAAAGTTTTAAAAGTTTCAGTTTTAAAAGGTCTGCCCATTTCATACGAAAACATTGATTGAAAACAAAACTAGTTTTATCTTCAGAAATAGATCTATAATCCGAATTTGGACCTGCAAAGGCTTCAACATTTATTCCTTCCTTCCCTATTTTTAAGGTATAAACAATTATATTGGTAGTAGCCTACTTCTTCTGGTCTCAGCCAGTCAGACATGATGAAAAGCACAGACTCCCCCGTACCATCTGTAACACAGTTGGCAACCAACCAATATCTTGAGCATCTTTTTGCTTTAATTTGTACCTCAGCCGTAATAAAGGAGTCAAATAGCCACATGTGCCTCAGTAGCAGTACAATATGCCAACCCCTGGTCTAGTCCATCATGTTTCCAAGAGCAAAAAATACCCTGGGGCTAGAATAGTTAAAATATACAAAAAAGATCCATTTTATTTTTCAGAAACGGAATCGTTTCCATCCTTATATATCTGAACTGTGTCCAGACTATTTCCTGGACAGTTTTCTGGACACCAATCTATTTCGACAACAATCAACAATCCCTTTTAAATAACGAGGCTGAAAAGAAGCATAGTGGACAGATCACTCTTTACTAAGTCAACACTATTAATTTTGATATGACAATCCGATGTGTTTTAATATTTCCAATGTGACTTTAATATTTTGCCATCCTAACTTCTGAAGAAAGAGTTTGGCTTTGCCAAACAGGTAGGTTTTTATCATTGAAATATTAATCGAAAATTTTTTTTTTTAAAGCAAAATTTTTCACTCCTACATAACATACCTTACCGTCAGTTCTAAGGATATGAGTAGGCTAGACAGGGAAGGGGACTACCAGCCATAAAGAATGTAAAGACGTCGGTGCCTCGAACTCTGCAGCCTCCGCGCCTAATGATGTACACAAGTATCCCTAAAACTTCTGAGCGGGATACCAGGGTCATACACTTGTGGTCCGTGGAAGGTTAAAAATATGCACCTACTCAGAAGTCACAAGTCGCAAGCAGTAGCCTAGTGGTAGTTACAGTTAGTAGTAGTTGCAAGTAGTAGTGGTAGTCACAGTTAGTAGTAGTCGAAAGTAGTCAGTAGAACTTCTAACTAGCAGTAGCAGTTGCAAGTAGTTGCACTCACAATTAGCAGTAGTATTTGCAGCTAGTAGTAGTAGCCAATACGAAGATAGCAGTAGTATGAATGTGTAGCAACAGTAGCAGCACCATTCTTTAGTAGTACTCTGCATAGTGTTATTTGGGTTAGTTCAACATCCCACTCAACATGCCCTGAAATTTTCATCTTAATACCTTTAACCATTCCTGAAATATTGCTTAAACGCCAATTTGGCTACCCCAGGGGATCTTTTTATAGCAAACGGAAAATTTTTTTTATATTTCTAATATTATAAAAAAATTTGTTACCTCGATTTTTTTTTTTTGTGTTCTTTTGGTGGGGGGGGGGGTAACTAAAAATGGAAGGGAAAGTAGTTGATTACCTTCTTATCCCTTTCGAATCTTAAATCGGTCACTAGAATTTTTAATTTCTGATCGAAAGAGCCTCTCGGAAGTTTTTACGACCACCCTTTCCATATAAAGTAACTGGAAAAAATCAAGGATAAACAAATAATTAATATATTGAAGGCTACTGGTTCTTTTGTCATATAGCCACAACACTCCGAGAACTTGCATCGTGAACATGAGCAATAACCAGTTTTCAAAGTGTTTATACCAGACAATTAGCGGTACTTTTCCATTATATGGGACTTTATAGGGAAACCAGTCACGAAAAACCCCCTTTTTGACGGGTAAATTCAAGACATCGCTATACAGTAATGCAATGCTTAGCGTGGTTTTAAATGTGTTTACCATATTTAGACTTTTTTTTTTTTTGTTTTATGGAGGAGAACCGGTGTCTCTGTTAGGTTACGTATTTAATATATGCTATGCTTTACCCCCCCCCCCTAATTTGCAAATATATAGCGCAAATTTGTTTATAAACTATTATATATAAATCCTATTTTATTTTATTTCATCAGCAATAAAAAAAACTTTACTTTTTAGAAAGGCCCATATAATGGGACATAACACAATTAGCTTCGGCTCGGTGGGACTACATTGTAGCTATATTTTAAATAAATATTTAATTGGTATTTTGGTTAGGTTAGTTTAGGTTACGTATTTAATATAATGCGCTCTGGGCGGCCCCCTTCCATAATTATTTGTTGTAGTTTCCATAATTTGGTTACTAAACTATTATATTTTCACCATATTTTGTTTTATTTCATTAGCATTAACCAAACTTCACTTCTCGACAGAACTTAAGTGTGGTGGCTAAAGGACATATGTACCAAAATCCCTAAAATTCAAGGTATTTCAAAATATTAAATTTTTGTAGTTTATTGTTTATTTTCCTTAGTTGAACAGTCCCTCTAGACCCCCTCAAATGACGTCTGCGCTAACCTACGTCCCTCCAAGCCGCTATCTCGTTTTACATACATGCTTCATATGTACTTTTACCTAGTGCAATGCCCTTTGCAAATCATCGAAATATAGCTGGAAGCGTAATATATCAGTTTACCCTCTTTCAATATTCAAACCTTGCTTCAATATAGATAAGATATATTTCATTCGGTTGCAATTTTGAACATCTTTCAGATAACGTATTTTTCCAGTTGAATCTTAGTCGATAGACAGTCAGGTTCGAACGATAAGGAACAAAGTAAGTGATTTCTGTTTTAATGGTATATGACCTTGTATTTCGGTTGAAAAACAGCTTTATTAAACATTTCTAGGTAAAAGTCTACTTTTGGGTTTCTTGGAAAGGGATTCGGTTAGGAAAATGAAACTTGTACCACGGGATTGTACCACACGTGGCAGGAAACTGCGAGGCATGCAACGCTTTGAGATGTGCACCCAGTGGCAGAAAGTGTGAAACCCCGAGGTGGTTTATAATTTGACTTGCGTTCCTGATAACTACAAATCTGGACAAGAATTAAAAATATTACTGAATCACTTGGATATCAATTTAGATATCATAAAGATAAAATGCTTTCTGCTTGCAGTAGACTTCTGAGAGTAAGAAATAAAAACCTACCAGATCAGCTAGTATTGAAGATTTTAGAATGTAGGGTATTCTTCTAACAAGAACTTGCAATAGCCCGTCTGTAAAAGAACTAATTGTTGTGCCAAAATTCGTATTATCCGCTTTATTCCTTAGTGGAGGGGTATTAATATCCCCTTCTTTTCTCTTTTGATTCAATAAGTTTACAGATTGTTTAAAATAGAAATTTCTTTTTTTTTCTAATTATATCAATGTAATATATTTCTTTTTCTTTTATGGCGAACTTTTCTCTCCATACGCATAAAATGTTGTAACAATGTTAAAATGTTATATGCCATGCTAATTTTTTCCCTAACTTCGGAATATACCAACTAGCCACAACAAATATTGTCTTTCCCTGTTTACCCCAATTCTCACCGAAAAATTACATTGGCTTTTACATGTACCCCTGAATAATACAATCTTCCTTTGCTATCTATTATACAAGCACTTGTAATGATCAACCAAAAATAAGTTGAAGCAAGTTTTCTTCATAAAACTTCAATTGACTGTGATAATAAAAGGAATCCCATGACAACCTTGTCATTTATATATAGTTTTGATAAGTAACCTAAGAATATCGGGAAAGTCAATTAAAGTCAAATACTCACTAGTTTAGGTAAAATGAGGGTATGAAAAATCAAGCAATAGGTTATGAAATTGTAAATAAACAAAGCCGAAGGATTCTAAGCAGGGCTGCCTTCTTTTGGTTTGCTAGTAATAGGAGCTGACGTTTGAATAATTCCAAATCTGCTAGCCAATAATCTATATTGTATATAATCTTTGTCAAAAAATGTATTTTATTTAAATATTGTTTTTTGCTTCTTACAAAGACACTAGACACAGAATTTAATTTTGAATGAACCCTTAAACATCTCTATTTTACTTTAGTGCCCGATTAGTGACAGAAAAAAAAGAATAAAAAAGAAGACACATCGCTGGTTCACATGGGAAAAATTTCAAAGTAGGGGACGGTAATGCTCCTAACGGGTGGGTCTCGACTCGGGTGACTCCAGTGTTGTAGCTTTCATTTCAATTCGACACCATTTTTATTGGCTTTCATGCCATTTCCTGAAATTCCCGTAAATTCGTTTTTGCAATAAACTCTTACCACTAAGATTAATTAAAATCATGGAAACCGTTCCTGAATTTTGCTTCAGGGAGGCTATAATTTTGTCATGGAGAGGGAGCCGAATATAAAAAAACTAAAATTAACTCATTTTTGAGAATGCTAGTTTCTGACAAATCCTTGCGTGGAATGAAATTCACCCCCCCCCTCTTTGATCATCGAGCAGAAATGCTCTGTAGCAAAAACGGCATTGGGAATTCGTAGAAAAAAAAGAAAAAAGTTGCACTTTACATTTCATTAGTGTCATAGTTTAATGTGCTAAACATTGATCTTTAATTGGCATTGAGTATTGAATTGGCATTCCTTGTCTCATACCCATGTTGAACTTCAGTAAATCTAATTGAGAAACATAAAGGTAGCAGGTTATTCAAACTTTTAAACATGAATAATGCCGTGTAAAACTTAACTAGGCCGAACAGTGGCAGAATCTTACTACCGTCGTAATGCGTTCGAACCGAGCCAGAGCCTTACATTCCAGATAAAACACGAATAGCTTTATTTTATAGAACTCTCAGTGGCATTAGATAAGTATTAAAAGTCGTTGACCATAGACTTACACAATATAACAAATACGGATGAACTAGCGAGAAATACAGTATTCTTAAAATTTTAGGAGGGAAAATAAGCTTCAGTTTGCCGCAGCATTCCAAAATTCCTGGCGAATTTAGTACACAATGATTCAATATGAGGTTTAAACGCAAGACACTCATCGACTTGGACACCAAGATATTGGACTTATCTATGTCTCTGTTGATATCCACTTTCTAGTTGAATACCATGGATGCAAGGATAATAATTAGCACTTCTTCCAAATAGAACAAATTTACTTTTACTATGATTCAAACCTAATTTATTTACGCGCACCATCTTTCAATACAAATCATCCCTGTATTTAACAGCAGAAATACATCTACCTCATTAACAGCTGCCACTGAATACTGTGTGTCATCAGCGAAGTTCGGCAATATAATCTTTGACTATCTTTTAAGGCAGGCATTCAGATTATTAATGTAGATTAAAAACAACACGGCGCCAAATACAGAACCCTGTGGTACTCCACATCTCGCATTCATATAATCAGAATGAACACTTCCATTTGTGGATGATAGTGCTACGTTTCAAAAAGTATAGCTAATACAGTAAAACTTAATTTCATATTTGGATTCAGCATCCCAACAATAACATGAATTAGCTTAAAAAACCTTGTCCAATTAACCTGTCTATTTATATTTGTTTTTAGATTAATAGTTAATTAAATTTGGTTCATCAGATGCATTCGTGAATCTGTAGTTGCAAAAGCTAAGTTTAAAATCTTCAGGGACTGAACAGTGCCAGTAACAGAGCAGATAGCTAAAAGCAAGCTAGCTCAAAGAATTGACATTACAGTTCTTCCCAGATAAGTTGTAATTCGCTCAATTGAATTTCTTGATGCAAGTTAGCTATCATGGCTGACACAAATAAGTAAAACAAAAGGCAACTTGGGTTTGATCCAAATCATTCTGATGAGTTTTTGCCCCCACAATCGAATTGGAGTCATCCGTGGATTTCTGGTAAGGGCTACATTGTACTCACCTACAAATCTAAGTTATGTCTCTTCTTGTTGACTATGAACGATATTACCTCTAGTTTTTAAGGGTTATTTTTTTTATTTTAGACCGCCAGAACATGGGACGAAGAACTCTGTTTGTAATGTTGATAACATTGCAAACAGGCTTGATGGAAATTGTACCGGAATTGTACCTACCGAAATATCAATTGCAATCAGAATATTCCAACCTATTGGTAGTAAACAAAAACACACAAACACCTAAAATCTTGTGTATAATTGAAGCTGATGAAAGTTCCAAGGCAAATTTACGCGAAGACTTTGGTCATTTTGCCTTGAAAACTACGGAAAATGGAGAACTGGCGTTGGTATTGACAAAATCATTGGAGTCAGAACTTACAGTCACATACCAACTTCTGGTTACCGCCATCAGTGAACAGGTAGTATCTTCATATAAAAGAAATCATAAGATAAATAGTGTATAAAACTACATATATTGGTACTGTATGGATCTTTATCCGCATATTCTATGTATTAACCCCTTTTAACCAATTGAATCGTTTTCTTTTAATAGCTTAATAGCTTTTAATAGCTTAATAGTTTTATAAGATAAATAGTGTATAAAACTACATATGTTGGTACTGTATGGACCTTTATCCGCATATTCTATGTATTAACCCCTTTTAACCAATTGAATAGTTTTCTTTTAATAGCTTTAATAGGTTTCTTAATAGTTTTTTTTACCTTGTGTAAAAATTGTGTTTTTTGTCAGTGCTATTTTACGTAAGCTCTCCTATAAAATATTACGATTATGACGTCATTTGTCATCTTTTTTACGAAAAGTTTTTTGTCAAAAAAGTTTTGATTTTAAATTTTGTGTTTTGTTAATTGAAAAAAGTGAGTATATTTAGCAAAGTGCTTTAAAACGAGCCCTTAAATAGTTTTCTGTGACGCCCCAGTGCCTTGGTATCTGCAAAGAAGAAAAAAAAGATGCTATCCATGCAAAAGAAAATTGATGAAATGGTATCCGACTGCCTGAAAAGACACTTGAAAAAATCAGCCAATTGTATTATTTTTCTTGTAATACGACTATTGAAAGACTTATTATGCTACTTAAAACACAAAAATACATTTTGACTATCAATTGTAGTCAGTAAAGGAAAGAAACTATCCAATTTCTGGATTTGGAAAATCCAGAAAGTGGAAAATCTTATGACAACCTAAAGACTTTTTCTAGTCATTTCAAATACAATACAATGTCTTCTGAAAAAAGACTGATATTGCGTTTTTTCGATTTTTTGGTAAAATATAGCTCATTTCTTCATATTGGAAAGCTCCTTATATGGAAGAATATTAAGTTGATTTTTCTTTATTTTTAATTTGCAGTTGTTTTTTATTGAGCATGGATGGAAAGCTTCAGCATTTTTAAGTTTTTCTGTACGATAATCCAGATTTTGGTTTACTATTCATATATTAGACAAAAAATTTTCACTACTTTTAATAAAAGTTTTATTACGAAGCTTTGAATGGATTTCTATGAGGGGAAAATGTTCATATATTTGGTTTGAAAATTAATCTAATCTTCGTATTTTATATGGTTAACATGATAGGGTTAACAGGATCCCATCACTTCAAAACTCTTAGTATGCACAAATATTAAGCAACCATTCCTCTCACCATGCCTAGAAAGTCTCAACTTCAGCCCTTTAAACATTCCTGATGTATCAAAGATGCACCCTTTTAACAACTTTTGCTCTATACATTGTCTTTTGCTTTATTTAAACTTCCAAAATCAATATACCCTGATAGTCTTAGCTGAATAGCCTTAATTTAACTGTGATATCACAGTTGTTTCTTCTGGATAAAATTCAAAACACATTGCGTATTTTCGTCTAGTTTGACATACCTGAAAACATATCCTGAAGTTCTTGTGTAGTAGCTTTATCTTTCACTGAAATGTTCTAGAGACAAACTTTAGTTATCTGGATAGGCATAGTTTCTCTTTATCTAGTTTTGCAGCCCTTTCAACGTCCTCTGTGAGTCTCATATTATTGCACAATACTCTTTCTGAACTAATGTATATCTACTATTTCGACAGCCGGGATGTGCTGAAACTCTTTTGATTTAGTCAAATTTCAGCAATAGTAGTTGTCGAAGTAGAAGTATTAGTAAACGCAATAGCGGTAGTAGCAGCAAAAGTAGTAGAAGTAGTAGTGATAATAGCAACAATAGTTGTGGTAGTAATAATAGCAATAATGACAGCAGTAGTAAGGCTAGTAGCAGTAGCAGTAGCAGCAGCAGTGGTAGTAGTGGTAATAGTAGTGGTTAAAACAATTTTTACAAAACACTCGATTGTGAGCATTATTCAAAACATTATCTAAAACTTGTTCGTGTAAAGACAGGTAATGAGCTATATTAAGCCTAAGAAAGACATAAATATATCTTCATCTCGTATTAAAATATTTGAAATTATCTCTACAGGTAATACTGTGTGAATCCTTTCACTTCTCACCCTCTGTGTATTGATCCCTTTTAAGCAATTTCGTTTCTTTTAATAATTTGGATTGATCAATCACAAACAAAATGTTTTAAGGTTGCCCTTACTATCAGGGCTAAAATTTTGTAGCGTGTTATAAACTGAGGCTTTGGGTAAGAATCGGTACTCAGAATTCAGTGACAACTGATATTTATTATAAAAGAAGATAAAAAGGATAATATTCTAATTTTAATTATTTTGAATACTTCTAAGCCTCTTCTAGGTCTGTTGTCTATAGTCTATTTGTTCAATCCACAAATGTTTACCGAAAAGAAAAGGATTAAGTTAATTCTAAGCTATTTACGGGCGTATTTTTCCGTTTTTAATCAATTTTAACTAGATTATGCATCCTTTAATTTATAACAAAAATCCCCAGGGTTATCTGACTATCAGAAAGATTCAAAACTCTTTAAAAATCTATCGAAAACCCTCAAAGGAGTATTTTCACCCTGACTCCAATTTCAGTTTAAATGGCTAAAATGTAAGTATTAAATTAATTCAAAGTAGGATCTTGATTTAGCTCAAGCGACAGAAATCTCTCTGATGTTTGTTACTTTATTTTAGTGTTATTCTCAAAGTAAATTTATGCAGGCTAGTAGTAGTTTTTTTTATCCTAATCCATAATGAAAACATTTACTCATATTCCTTGGTTCCGAGGCAAAACTACCCCGATTTGTCTCTCATCCGTAAGCTATATTCATTTTGCTACTTGATCCGTTTAGTCATCTGCCCCTGCTCTCTAAGCCAATCAACAACTGTTTGTTGAAAGGTAGTTTTTTCCAATATTTCATGGCCTTGCATTCCTTTTTGTTTTATACCCAAAACTGGTATAAAATAGGTCTTCAAATATTTATCACGGGTTCAAAATCCGTTCGATTCTTGGACAAAGGAGTGTCACTACTAGATTTATGATTAATTACGTAAAGTGAAGTTATGTTCAAAATTCAAGCTAATTTGAAATTGTCACTATATTTTTGATCTATTGAACCGAAAGGGAATCCCAAATTTTACTGAAATTGAGTTACCAAATTACACAAAATTAAGGCCTCCTTACAATGCTTAGCTTTTGTTTGATTTATAGGGTATTAGCTCATTTTATTGTCTGTCACCGCATCTAGTCAGTGTACTTCTTATGTGGATGAACAGTTACGTAAGTTAATTTGTAAAGACATCCATTTAGCAAAAGAAAAGTAAAATTTTTATGCAAATAAAAGCTGCATTAACTTAAAAAACGATCAGAAATTAAATAAAAAAAACAAGTTTTTTTAACTGAAAGTAATGAGCGACATTAAAACTTAAAACGAACAGAAATTATTCCGTACATGAAAGGGGCTGTCCCCTACTCAACGCTTCACTCTTTACGCTAAAGTTTGACTCTCTCAAAACTCTACTTTCTAAAACAATAAAAAACTTTAGCGTAAAGAGCGGGTCGTTGAGGAGGGGACAGTCCCTTTCATATACGGAATAATTTCTGTTCGTTTTAAGTTTTAATGTCGCTCCTTACTATCAGTTTAAAAAACTTGTTTTTTTTATTTAATATTTAAAAAGGGCGAGGTATTCATATTTAAATATTTAAAAAGGGCGAGGTATTGACTAGGGAGCGAACACCCTCATATACGTGATAATTTCTTTTCGTTTTAAGTTTTAGTGTTGCTCCTTACTTTCAGTTGAAAAAACTTGTTTTTTTAAATTTAGTATATAAAAAGAGAAAGAAAAAAAAAACACCTGTCTGTAACACTTACAGAATTGACAGAATTGGCAAAGCTCAGACATGTGTGCAGTAGTGTTTTTCAATGGGAGGGGAGGGGGGGGTGAATAGGAAACACGGGATAGATCAGTGCTACCTATGGAAAAAAGTCATTTCCTATAGGGGTCAAGGTGGGGGACTGAAATTTCCCTTTAATAGGTTTTTGACAGCTGATTCCCATGGTATACTTTTCATTTTCATCTGCCATTTTCGAGGGATGACATGCTTGTCATTCAACAGGCTCTGTGGCCAAATTGAAAAAAATATGACAATATTTTTTTTTTAAAAGACCTTTTCAACCTTACTTGATGCTTGAGAATGCTTAAACAAGCAACAATTCTTACCCCTTCCCTCGATTAAGAAAGATCATGGAAAATAGAATATAAATCTAAAAAAAATCTGATTATGTATTTTTAGTAACCTCTTCCACGAGGAACGTTTTAGAGAACTTAAAATTTTAGGCTTTCGTTTTGAAGCTGTTAAACCAATTTAAAATATAGGATACCCTCCCTCACCTGAAAATGAGAAATATCCATGAACATGGATATCAATGAAAATTAGAATAATTTGTTTCTTTGTATTTTCGTGCATTTTTCGACGACGAGAATTTTAGAGAGGTTATAATTTTAGGTATTTTAGGTATATTCAATGTTTTATTTTCTTTGTTTCTTTTTCAGGTTTTTGCCGATCAGTCTATTTGCCTCTTATTTCCTATGATTTGAGTTATAGAAGGCTTCAATTAAACACAATCACAGGAAATAATAGCATAGACTACTTGGAACTACTAAATTTCACTGAACATAATCACTACTACTGGACATAATTCCCTGCAAAATCTTCAAAATTCGCTTCACAAGAACAAGAACCAGCTCCACCTACTTTTTGTAGACCTTTTTTAAGTAAATATTTGGAAAATTACATGCGTATGAACTTATTGGCTCCACAGGCAAAGCGCTTTTACTGCTAAAAAGGGCCGTGCTTCTTACGTCATCTTTCAATCTATGATGCAAGTGGCCGGGCATAAGTTTCTTATTTGGGTGTTCTTTTCTAGAAGTGAAAATGGCCTGAAAATGGACAGACACTTTTTTCTTATCAATTTTAAACTTATATTCCTAAGTCCCTGGAGCTAGGAACCCCGACACACAATAGCTAATTAAAAAAAAAAAATTTGTTCCCCCAACGAAGGCCAAATTTTTCTTCTAAGCAGCTTGGAGCAATTTACCCAATTAAGTTCCTGGACCAAGGGGGAAATATTGTATAAAAGACGATTTAGGGCCAAGGGTCATCTAAAAATGCGCCAGAAATCTTAGTTTTGACTGGTTTGAAACTTATTATTAAAATTCCTTGCTACGAAGATTATTTTGAAAGTTTGAAAATTAATAGCTTAATCAGTAAGGTTATTACACCTTCAGGCTCCTCTATTTCATCATCCTTATTTAAGGAAAGGGAATTACAAGCTTTTGGTTAAAAATAAAACACCGACGAAACTAGTAATCCAAGAAAAAAAAACTGAATCGGTGGATTACCACTTAGTAAAACACTGGGACAGGACACTTCGGTTGAGCAAGACAGTTCAACTATGACAACTCAGAAGGTATTAATCCAACTCAGACAACTCTGAAAGCCACCTAGATAATATACTCCCTTCTTTTAATGGATACTTTCAACTATAGGGTAGAAAGTTTACCATTGACAAGCATATTCAACCTTGCTTAGACCAGAATCATGCACGGATTCTCAATTTTAATCTTCTGCTTTACAAAACTTGGATTTAAGTTCCTCCTCTTAAAATAAATCTGATTTACCGTTTGACCTTTTCTTTCTGTCCAATTTGTTTCTTAAGCTCACAAGTTTCTCGACTTTTGTAAGACGCTCTTTACTCTCTTCACTTAAACAAACAGTGGAAATCCAAGCTTTTTCTTATATGAAAGTTATTTTGCCGTATCTGACTTTAAAAAATCTTCCTTTTATAAAAAAAAATTACTTATTTATAAAATTAAAAAACTTTGAGAACCTTATTTCAGTTTTGCCCTTAACCTGCAAAATGAAAGTCGTGCAACATGCCGGATTTTGAATTAACCATAGCTGACTTTTGAATTCTAAAATCGACCTACATTGAAGTTCCTTTTCATTGCCACTGTTTTCTAGGTTAATACATTACTGCTGTTATTATTCGGACCTCTTCTTCAGAAAGTCAGACAAATTTTTCAAGGTATCTATAAGTCACCATAAATTATTTTGGTTAATATTTGGGCCAGTCTTCTTATAAATAACAACATAACCATTTTGATTTTTCAGTTCGATGATGCTATTGGGAAATGCCATAAGATGTTTTGTGTAAGACCAAACATGTACGCAAAAGTTTATTACAAAACGGTCCTACATTTCTAAAGGGATGAGGGAAGGGGGAGACAAGGCACTGATCCAAAGAAACAATAATTGATAAACTATGCCTTAGAACCTCCTGTGCCTCCAGAGGTGCTTAGGGCATCCAAGAACAGTCGCTAGGCATCTCTCATTACTGCGGCCGCCCAGACATCTTCCCATTCAGGTTGGATTGAGGTTTCCGACGTCAGCCCAGTAGCTGCGTCGTAGGGTATTTTTGGGGCGTCCTCTTCTTCTGGTACCAAGTGGCTGCCACTGAAGGACGAGTTACGGTAGTCGAGTTTCGGATATGCGGATCACATGACCAAGGTATCTCCACTTCCTATATTTGATCACCTTGGTTACCAGTGGCTGAGAAGTCTTCTGTCGTATAGTAGCGTTTGTTACTTTTTGGAGCCAGTGGATATTTAGAATGCTCCTTAAGGGGTGACCGGTGTCGACGCACAAAAAGCATACAATTCAACTTGGATAATAGATGGCTTCGAAAATTAACGGGTTTTAAAAGTAATGACGTACATTTATTAAGGCAGTGTTTTCATGTCTCTCTGTTAAGGGCCGTTACTTCGCTGAATAATTTCCGCTTTACCGATTCTGATTTTTTTTTTCCAGAAAATTAAAAAGCATAGAGATTACTTAATCTAGTGGCAAGAATCTGTAACATTTTAGCAAGAATCTAACATTTAGCAAACTCTTACAGATGACTAGTTGTCATCAAGTATGTGTGGGTTGACTTCTAGTAAGAGAGCATGAATTGGTTGAAGTTTTCAAATGAATAGATTGGAGCAAATGTTTCTATGCAAAAGGCCTTGTACCTTGAAGGAGGAAAATAAAAAGAATGAGTCAGAGGTGATTTTAAATAAACTGGTAATTTTAAGAAATGGGGTTCATTTTGATTGAGGAAAATTTTATACGCGGGGAGAATTTTTCTGAAGGGGAACCGTCTGAGAAGGGAATTAGCTGACACAATAAATACTTGAGTAGCTAAAATAAACTTTTGTTAAAAACCTAATTCGAAACTTGATTTTTCATTGGGTTTGCCCAACTCGTTAAAAACTGAAGCATTTTCTCAGAAGCGAGGCCGTATTGAGAGGTGGTTTAACTCCTCTGGAATTTTTGTCAGACTCGTAAAAACTCAACCAAAATATATATATAAACAAATTTTGATGTTTTTTTGTCCCCCCCCCCAAAAAAAAAGGAAACCAAACAGATCATGTATTGCTTAGAAGTCATTCAATAAATTTTATGTTCCCCCCTATCCGGGGGGTAATTTCTTCAAAATCCTGGGGGGGGGGGTGGTAAAGTTGGAGCCAATTTTCCCGAATCAAATTAAAATGAAAGTGAAAACTGAGAAATGATCCATATATTACCGTAAAGACAAAAATATACTAAAGGAAACTGCCTGTTTCTCTGGATACTTGTATTTTGCAGGCTTATCTTAGTGACAAGATTTTTTGCAGAAACTAAATTTCAGCTGGGCGGGCAAACTGAGGTCTAGGGGGGGGGGGGGGGAAATAGGGTGTAGAGGGACCAGTTGCCGCTCCTGTCCCATAGCAAATTACGCCCCTGCCTTCGATCCGTTAAGAAATGGCTTACAGATTTTGGTAATTGGCGGTACTTCTAAGCACCTTAATTACCTTTTTGAGCCTTGACTAAATCCTGGTCTGTATTTTCTTCTTTCGTGACAGAAGCAATTGTACTCCTTACGAAATCGCGCATCGTTCTGTACATGAAGGGGTTAGAAAATTCATAAAGATGGGGCTTTCCTTTTATCTTTTGGCCCAGACTGACCTCCAAAATAGATAATTTTTTTTTATTTCAAAGAAACTCCTACCACGGTTTTAGCATTATCTAGACAGGATAATTTCAATGACAAGGACAGCTAAGAAGTATAAATTTATTTCCAGTATATAGTAATAACATACATATGTATAAATGCATTCGTTTTCAGCATTTGAGACTTTTTTAGTGTACGCAGTAAATAAACATTAATTCCGAATTACATTATCTTTGAAGCCATGTATGCAGTTTTATTTACCCGTCAACTCGTTTAGAAATGGCTCTCGGATTGCCATATTATGAGATCTTCTTCCGTCCAGAATTTAGGGTAATAAAGCTTCCATATATAATTTTGATCTAGCCCTTATGCTACCATTGCTGAAACATAAAACAAAAAACTCAAATACAAGAAGTCCTCAAACCGCAAACAAATTCCTTTTTTTTTCATTTGCCTGCCTCTATGGTAGGCCTACCCTATTTCTGTAGCTAAATTCGGTACTTGTGCACTGTCTGGTACCCACCGCTATAACTGTATCAAATAAACCAGACACGAAACCCGACAAACGGGTATTTGCAATAGAGAAATGGAATGCAAAGTGTGGTTTCCATTGCGTTTACAATATTTAAACTGTTGTTTTTTGTGGTTTAGGGGTGGGGGGGGGCGGTAATTTGGTTAGGTTACGTATTTAATATATGCTATGCTGTAACAAAACCCCCCCCCCCACCCCCCAACGTGCAAATATTTAGCCCAAATTTGTTTCTAAACTACTATATATTCATCCCATTTTTTTTATTAGCATTAACCAAACTTGACTTCTTTTGTGGGTACCATATTATGCACAAGTACCCTAAATTCTTAGACCTTGTAATAACCAATATTTAGATTTTCCCGATATGACACTAAACAGAATTTTAATCTATGACAAAAAAGGGGAGGGCGTTTGGTCAAGATAAAAAAATCACACTTCTTGTGTGATCGCACACAAGAAGTGTGCCCTCATCATCAACAATTCTGTTTTAACTTTAGAGCAAAAGTATTGCAGATTGGGAGTCAGTTAAAGAGAGAATACTTTCAGACTCTAAACAATAACCTATAAAAGATCTAGGGCTAGGTGGATGGTACACAGTTCAGAAGAAAAAATAAAGGATCCCACTGGAAGGAGACTAGCCCGAGGAAGATCCAGGGATGGAATACATGAAGCTACTCCACCTCTCTTGCCATGGCCAGATTCATCTGTATAAATTTGTCTCTAAATAGAGTAATTTTTTTAAATTTGTTTTGAAAAAATAGTTTTCACCACATGAAGATATGGAATCAGGTTTTTATTTATAGGAATAAGATCATATTGACATTATGGTCTGCCTATCTCCTCTGGAGGGTGTACCAGCACATAAGGCTGATTAAGAAAAACTTTACTACAGCTTTTTGTGAAGCATCCCATTATGAAGCACAAATCATTTAAAAAACCAGTCTTATAGTTTGACTCCGTGAACTTAAACAAGTCACTTAAAATATATGGTTGCTAAGAGAATGAAAACAAATCTGATATGAACTAAGAAAAAGGGCTTATATTTATTAAAAATATAGATAATACCTAGAGCAGAATCTTGAAAAATGGATCTGCAACAAAAAAAATGCGTGCACAACAAAAAGAAAAAATGCACAAGAAAGTTGGGTTATCGAAACTGAGAGCACAATTTTGCATTCAACCTACAAAAAATTCAATTTTAACCCTTTGGACCGCATTTATTTCTTGATGACAAATATTTTTTTTTCAGTTCGAAACTTGTTGACACTATTTTTTTATTATTTTTAGATATTTTTCCAAACACCCATTTCTTACCATTCATTCCACAGCAAAATGGGATCTCCAGATCACGTCAGTCTATTAACTACCGAAAACACATTTGCTGAAAATTATTATTGTATTAAAAGAATGATGCTTTACAACAGCTTATCATCCAAAATTAATATTTATTCAAACATTTTAACTTTACTTTGTGTGATACTCAAGAAACCAAATTTTTTCCTTGTTGCAGCATAGAAAAACCCCACAAGATCGACAATAACTGTTTGGACGAGATTCCTTCTTTTTACTTGCGCAGATTTCACAACGAGACATGGAGCGTTCAGCTGACCAGACTGGTAAATGTGTTCCAGCATTACCTAGACGAACATCATCCGGTAAACTGAAAGCTCCCTTCCTTCTTTTCATGTTCTGATTTCTATCAGTCACTACAGGAGATCCGGAAAGAGGGCGTCCCCTTGTCGTTTCAATAGGTGGCTTCAAGGATAACTGTATTAGGCCTCTGGCTAATCTTCTTCTAAAGTCTATCAGTGGGATTTTTTCCCCTTCTGGCTTCATTACTTGATAAGAAGCATATGCGTTTGTGATGGTCATGTCCAAGAGACCAAAGAACAACTTATGCCACCACTTAT
The DNA here is from genome assembly GCF_049724085.1 of Artemia sp. Qi Xiang Cuo. Taxonomy (NCBI): domain Eukaryota; kingdom Metazoa; phylum Arthropoda; class Branchiopoda; order Anostraca; family Artemiidae; genus Artemia; species Artemia sp. Qi Xiang Cuo. Next base: position 6,773,379 of record NC_142810.1, read on the forward strand.
AGCACTTTCGATTGTATCCGTAAATTCCACGCAACATGTCAGCCTGATCGACCCCTCCCATGTATTTGTTATAATCGCTGACCATTTTTGGACAAGTTAAGGCCAATTCGGTTCCGTCTTTTTTCTTCATAGCAATTTTTATCATCTCAGTTGAGTGCCAATTGGATACTAAAAAGACGCTTTTATTGTCTCCACTTTAATGCAGCAAATTCTCGCTGAAAGAATCACACATCTGAATCACCTCTCTCCCTCTTATTGTACCATGAAAGCTTATGTACTTTATTTATTGTGTTACTTTTTGTCCCACACGCACGAATACCTTTTTTTCTAGTAGCGAAATAATCAAATTGAAGTGAAATAATTGTCAATATACACCATGTCGTGTTTGTACGCGAGGAGGTCAGTTAACTCGACAATTACTCTCCCTTCTAGTCCTAATTGCGCCTTTACGGATGCTTGTTCTTTCTTTCCTGGATGGATTTCAAATCTATAAATATAGGCAGACACAAATATTAAGCACCAGATTTTATATCTTCGGTTTATGGGTATAAAAGGGTTATATTGCTTCATACTGGATCTACCCTTAAATAATATCATACTCTCATCAACTGAGAGAGCCTCTGCCTCATTCCAAGCACCTGAGAACTATGTGTTCAGCTTTTCAATCAACGGTCGAATCTTGAATAGCTTGTCCTTACACCCTTCGGGTATTGCATGGTTGTTATTGAGATGGATAAATCGTCGAATTTGGCAAAATCTGTTTCTAGTCATGCTCTTACATATAGCTGTAACCTGTACATCTTCAAAGCTCTTCCGGTACATTTTCATGTCTGGGACTGTATGGTATGACATGATTATGTTGATGCGTTGGAAACCCAAGAGTTCAGTCCCAGTTAAGGTCTTGAAGATCTTGTCAGAATCCAATTTATCTATCTTTTGCTGGGAGTACAGGTTAGTTTGCTCAACAGTCTGATCTAGTAACTTCCTGTTCCACAACCGAAGGAAGAATTTTGTTGGTGTGCTACAATCTTCAAAGAAGTCACATTTTGGTCCACTTTCTTCCGAAAAAGTTCCTATAGTTGGGGCTGCCAAAATTCGCTGCTTCAATTTGGGTAAAAGAATATCTAAAGAAGAATTTTTGTTTGCAGTTTTCATGGCAATAGAAGATATATATGACAGCTGAAGATCTAACAGCTCTTATGGTAAGCTTTGCAGGGCTCCTATCAAACTTAGTACCAACTGGAATGGCCAGTGGTATGGTTTGAGCTCGGCTGTTTTGGAGCAATTTGGAGTTAGGTGCTGCTGTATTACTTTTTGGTTCTTCAGAACCAATATCTGGTATTAAAACTGCATCCAGCACTTCAATGCTGAGGCCAGACTCAGGAAAGACGCCTTGATCATCGGAGAGGTCGCAATCTGAATCTAAATCTGTGTCCGAGTCATAGTCAGAAGGCAATTCGTCTAGTAAAGTTGAAAGATTTTCTGCGGCTATTTTCTTCTTCATGTTCTGAAAAAAGACATTCTGTAACTAAACACAAGGGATGCATACAGGTTCTACTAGTCTATCTTGTACAAGGTAAGAAACCCTTTTAAAAATGTACACAAAAATTAACGTAAGGTAATGCATGACATTGTAAATTGATTTTAAGAGATAATATTAATAAATGACATTAATAAGATAGAGAAATATATAGGGAAATATTAATATAAAAAAATAAGCTTAATAAATAATAATATGTAAATATATCTAAACATTAAAAATAAAGAAATAATGAATAAATATAAAAAGTGCAGCAGTAAACAACAAAATAATATAGGGAAATAATAATAAAGACGAAAAAGTTATTAAAAACAACATTAATGAATTATAAAACAAAAAACAAGATTTTCTAAGCAAAGGATTCTCCTGCAAAATGGCAGACTCATGAAAATTGAGGAGGGAAAAGGGGCTCAATATATTTCTAATAAATGAAATGCCAATAAAGTTAATTTTACCAAGAATATACAAAACAGGTAACAATAAAAATCTAACGCGGTGACAGATCCAGGAGAGGGGGGCGCGCGCCCCCCTAAACAGGTCGAAAGTCGGTTAATTTAATTACTAAAAGCAGGTGTCCGTTAATTAAACTTGCTCCCAATGCTAATGCAAGTTTGACTCATCAACCTCTTTTGCGCCCCCCCCCCTCAACAACCCGGGCTCCACCACTGATTTCAGGGGACAGACAAATGCGTGGTGAGTTTCCCTCCGCCCCATCTACTATTGCTCTAGTATCTTGCTATATATTAGCTAGTTTTAAAAGATCTTATGTCACTAATTGCACGAAAACAGATCAAAAACACACTTCACTTATTAAGTACTGTTACTGACTAACGGGACCTTGTGGTCCCAGAAGAATATAGTTCTTTTATCCCAAACCCTAAGAAAAATGACCCGACTTCATGTAACGCACTCTAAAAATCAGCTTCTATTAAATGCGGAAAAAAAATTGCATTTACTTACATATATCACAACAACCAAAATGCTTAATTGTAAAATAAGATATTTTACTTTCTAACTTTGATATGTATGACAAATTTACTGATCATGTCACACAATTTTTATTCAATTTGTACTGGTGAAAGATGTATTAATCTAATCGTCTCTGAAAGTACTATTGGACAGCAATTATAATATCTCATTATTTTCAATCCGAGATGCCAAATCCAGCTTTTATTCAGCCGGGACCTGTAAATCCCGTCGGTCCCGAAAGGGTTAATAGATTACCTATCCATTAGAAATCTTCTAACACAATTAAAAAAAAGTAGCACCATGGAAAAAAAAATTATAAAAAAAAAACGGAGAAAACTAAAAATTTTTGCCATAAAACGATTTTACCTAATTATGGCATACGATACATTACACATGCACATCAGATTTACCAAAACAAATTACAACAGTTTTTCATGAAGCATACCTTTATTAAGCTTTTATTCAACTAACACAAATGATGAAAATAGGCTAACTGTTCAACACTCGTAAACCGAAATAAATCATTTTAAAATGTTGTTCCATAATATCAAAAATTCTTACGATCGCAAAAAAGTAGCTTGCACTGGTCGTAAAAGCACAAATAAAAATAAGTGTACAAACTTGAACAATTTGTCTGTATTACAAAAAAAGACAATGACCCCAAAAAATAAATGCAGAACAAAGATGCAACTAAGTTAATACTCAGTCTAGCATCCATCCAACAAAATTTATTTTAATAAATCGACGATCAAATCGGAATCCGAAGAAATATGGAAATTTTCCTTGAAATGTCATGGAAAAAAGGTTAAAACATCATGAATTCCATCACAAATTAACTACAGAGACTTATTTTGTAAGCTTCTAATGCTAAGTACAAATTGCAAGGCTTATTCATAGATTTTTGTCTTATTTAAACTTGAATCAAATAGTTTGTGGTAATGAACTGCAAGTAAGGAGCAACGCTGCTTAATTTTTACCGAAACCAAAACATCAGAATTCTTGTGTCAATATTTATATCAAAAGAATCGGCTTATTATGCTGATAGTTAGTGTTACCCATCAAAAGCTACAAGCCTCAGAAAATTTGCCTGGTTTCTAAAACAGGGGGAGAAACACCCCTGAAAAGTCAAGAGATCTTAATGAAAATCATATTATCACGTTCTGCGTATCCGAGAACCCTGTTGTAGTAGTTCCAAGCTCCCTTCTGCAAAAATGTGAAATTTTGTATTTTTTTTTTGCAAGAAGAAAGATCACGGATACGTGTCTATTTGTTGTTATTTTTTTTTGTTTTCCCAAGGGGTTATTGTATCGAACCAATAGCCCTATATTATTGGAAAAGGACTTATTCCGATTGAAATTAAAAGTTCTAGTGCCCATTTAAAGTGACCAAAAAGATTGGAGCGCAATTAGCCCTCCCCCCCTGACATTCATCACCCCTTTTCCCCTAAATGGTTCGATCAAAATTGTGAGATATAATGCCCTAACCATGGAGAGAATATGGCCCCCATAGCCCCTGGGGATGCATCTTTAAGTTATAAAATTTGCCCATTGTTTACGAATAGTATTTTTTAGTGCAAAGTTGGCATAAATTTTTCGGGTGAGGGTGGGGTGGTGAATTGTCTGCTCAGGGGATTCACCACAGGTAAAATTTTTCATGAGGTGAAAATTTTCCGAGGGGGGAGGGGGTGAAATTTTCTGAGGAAATTTCATACTTGGGAAATTTTCCAAAATCCTCTGCGAAATTCTTTTTATTGTCTTACTTTCCCTTTGTCGAGTAAATTTTAAGGATGGAGATGTTAAGGGCAATTGTCCGGGGTAAATTTTTCACCCGGATTGAATTGTCTAGAGGATCTATCTGTGAGAAGGGGGAATTTTTCCGTGGAGGTGGAGCCGGATTTCTTGGCACTATTTCAAAAACCACCAGAAATTAAACTATAAAAAAATTATTTTTTTTTACTGAAATTAAGCAGCAACAATAAAGCTTAAAAGGAACAGAAATTTTTACTTATATTACTCGGGTTTTCCCTATCTTTAAAATCTCACTCTTTACAATAAAGTTAATAACGAATCATGACATACAAGGTTAATTTAATTATAAATTTTAATTATAAAGTTAATAACGACTCATGAAACACAAGGGTCATTTAATTAGAACAATAGAAATATTTTTTTAAAGTGCTAAAAAACTTTAGGGGGAAGAACGAGGTATTGAGGAGGGGGCGACCCCCTTCGTGTACGTTGAATTTCTGTCCGTTGTAAGTTTTAACGTTGCTCCTTAATTTCCCTTGAAAAAACTTCAGTTAAAAACGATAGTAAATGTTCAAATAGGGATAAATCCTTTTAATAGATGTGAGAGTTTCTACTGATGACTGTCACTGTAAATGTGACAGAAGTATCCAGTATTTTTTGTTAATTATTACTGTCTATTAAAACGATTTATCCCTTTTTGAACTTTTATTTATCGTCAAGGAAAGTCAGTGTGGTATTCGCAATTATCTACTTGGTTTTATTGTTATTTTGTTTTTTATTTTTATATTTAATTCGTATAGTAGCAATTATTTGTCTGTCGTGAGTGTTAATACTGTTCAAATTCTTTTTATAAAAACGGCTCTCGTATTTTCATATTTATCGGTAATCTTGCGTCAACTATTTCTGGCAGTATTGCTTCAAAATATTAGCATTATTTTCTGCCAGAATTCTTTGTCACGATTGATTTTCTCAATAAGCGGATCGCCTTTGCAGAACAAAATAACAAAATAGCCAGAATCTATGTTACAACACTCTAATTTGCATTTTTATTTTGTAGAAATAATTATGTGACCTTTTAAGCTGTAATGTGCAATTATTTTTGTTTTCAAGACAAATATTTTTTTGGGATAGCCTCCATTCTTCTATATTTAAACTTTTGGCACTGAAAGGACATTTCACTTCCAAAACCGCCGTATCACCAGACAAAAAAGTGGCTATTTCATCAGGACTGGCGGCAAAATATCCGTATTTAATATGAACAAAAAGTCCTGTAGGATTCACTTTGCAGTCCATCTTTTTCACAAAAGCCGATATAGCGATTTGTTCGTACATTTGACCATGTTCCATTGCTTTTGTCTGGCGGTTTTGGGATAAAGCAGTTGGCGCACTAACGGTGCAACTGTCTTTGTCCGTCTTTTACAAATTATTCCAGCCACTGACGCAGTTATCCTATTTTTTCTGTATTCTAGCCATCTGTTGTCAATAAAATTTATTTGAAGTCGTATTGCTTCTTCTATTTCATACTAAGTTAGTACACTGAACAGGGTCCAGAAAACCATTGTTAGCATCCTCAAGAGAGTCAGGGTCTAAATCTGGAATACATTCTTTTGGGCCGTAGTTTTTGTCGGATTTCAAAACTGTATACTTAATGGGTTCTGCAAACAAAGGTATATTTGATTGCCTCTTCAGGTTTCTTTTGGCTCTTCGGTCCCGCTGCTCTCCATTTCGATAAACAACACGGCTTATTGTAGATCCTAAACTTCTGCTAAAAATATGCAAACGGCCCGAATGTCCCTTAGACTATTTTATGCCCGCAGCGGTAACACGCGTTGTGTATCGGGCTCTTTTTGTCACCATTATATTTTTTCCCCCGATAAGCTTAGCAACTATGCTCATAAAATACTCTGCAAGGTTGCTAGTACTGTTTCCGATGATAAATCGATGATATCTAGTTAAAATGTCAAAGGCTGAATGCATATGACTAAGAAAAATATTGCTTGGGGCACCTTCTTCGCTGAATTCAACAATTTTTCCTGCCATTTTGCAGCATTCTGGGCACTGTCTATGATCACTGCGAAAGAAATGCAATGGTATCGCTTTCAGATCATTTACAAAGTCTTTGACCCCTTTCCCTTCTTTGGTTGTGCGTGCAATTGCGTTTCTTGCAAAGTCGCACATTTTCTTTATTTTTAAACCACTAAGAAGCCTCCTGCATTCGGGGTTTCTTTTTGCTTCATGTACAGCCTCTTTTTTAGGCACTTACATGCATGGTTGGCACACTCAATTTTTCGACATATCTACTGTACGGTACTTTGGCTGTAAGCTCTGCATGGGTGCTAGAGTCACCATCAGCGATAAATCTAACATATTTTAAAGAGTGCATAGTTGGAGCGATTCGAAATGCCTCGACTGAAATATCAGATTCCATACTTGTGCTTGGTCCCTGCCAGTTCATAAAACACGTATTGGTCAGGAAGCAAACTGTTTTCATGCCTGCGATGCTTCATACAAATGCAACAGTATTTTTATCTAATACCAACATATCGAAGCTTTTTTAAATAAAATCCAATGACGACTCCACAACCAGACAACGCGGAAAAACTATTGCCATACCTTCTAGTGCATTACCCACCATCAACTTTAATACAAGTCTCCACTGAACCATGTAATTTGGTTTTTTCGTCTGCTTTAATAGCCGCTCTGCGCTCAATCTTGCCATTGTTCAGTAAATATTGATGAAGTGTTTTTTCCAAGTTCTCACCAATGTCCGTTTCATATTTTTTAAAACCTTTTTGTGAAATACAGTTTAAACCAACAGTAGAAAAAAGCTCCTGAATTTGGGCAAGACTCATACCAGTGTTTATTGCACCAACTACTGCTTCTTTGTTAACGTTTATTGTCCCTGTGCTGATCTTTCGTCCTTTGGCTACTCTTTCTGTAGTAAAATTGGTTCTTTTTTGCCTTTTTTCATTCTGTTTTTCTTCTGGCTGTAAATCTGATTCCAAACTATGTGATTGGCGAGATGGTTTCGATGTCTTTTTCGGTGCTGGTGGCATTTCAGTGTGTAAAGTAACCTTTTTACTGCACGATTCACATTTGAAAATGAAACGTGAACGTAATTCAGCCCTGAACTCTCTGTCGAACATCATATTTGCGATAAGTTGTATGTCTTGGCACCTGAAAGTAGTAATCTATCTAGTACTTTCAAGCGTATATTCAAGCGTACATTCATGCCTACAAGAATATACAGTGTGGTTTCACGTGGACATTGCAAAAAAGCCGGCAAACCTTTGCTTATAAAGTGGTCAAACACGTTTTGAGAGTATAGTCAAGGTTGTATAAGACAACCAGACTGGTTTTTGAGGCAACACCCATTTTTTAGGGCTAATCAGAGACAGCGGAGGTTATTCTATATACGATAACTTGATTGGTGATTGGATTCAAATAAAAGGAGTGATTTTCATTGCAATTCATATTAGTAAGAGAATTGAATTCAGAGAGAATAGTTTATTTGAGAGGATATTAGTAGAGAAAATGAGTGGTGCATTTACATTATTGGAGATTGATGGTGAAGCCGCCAGCAGCAAAGATATACGAGTACCAGACGTGGCTGTAGAAATAACAGAAGGCTGTGAACTTTGCCTTGAATGCGATGACATGCATTCTAGATACGTGATATCCTTAAGCAAATTTAAGTTGGAGGAGCAATTATTTTTTTCTGCGAAACTTAATTTTGTGCATATAAATAGACTTCAGGCAGCATTAGATGCGCTACTGAAATACATTGATGAGAACAAAATGCATCAGTGAATATTATTGTTGTAATTATGCTCCATAAAATTGTTTCTAAATCAAAGGTATTTTTCTTTCTATAGTAGACTAGCGTATATTTTTTAATATTCTGGTTAGTCTGTATTTGGTTTTGAGATTGTTAGGACTCTCAAAAATAGAGAAATTTGAGAAAGATTGAATCATGGGAAATCTAGGACCTATGGACAAGCGTTTGATTTAAGCTGATAGTTTTCTAGAGCTGTCTATTCAAAGGAAGATATTTTCTCAGGGAATGCTTGCCCATACAATGAAAATTAGTCAATCATCATCAAACTATTGCATGAAGCTTTTACGTCGTGGTCCAAATGCATTTACACAATTTATTGATATATTAACCACGAAACGGCAAAATGATATTGTGGATATGCTTTTGAACACTAGTTTAGAAATTTAGGACTTTTTTTCATGAGAAAGATGGTGTTCAAGGATGATTTACTCCTCTCTCTCTCTCTATCCTAGTCAATTTCTTGTTGTTGCTAGCTCAGTTTCATTGTGGCAGTGAGAGTGTCAACACATGAAAAAATGTTCCATCCATGCCCACTATGTATGTACACACTGGGCAGCTGGTCATCATGTGAGAATTGCACAATGACTGATTTTTACGATGAAAAGTGTAGATTATGAATCCCGTTTAAATTGCATAGAGGATAGACTATACAAATTAAAGGTTGTAATTCGTGTGTTGAAGAGGTATTTGACTCTCATCCTAGAGGTCACCTATGCTCCAATTACCACTATGATAAATGTAATCAATGGGAGAATACATATCCCGGTATGATTGGAAAGAATCCTAAGCGAGATTTTAGTTTATTGCTACGAGATTGGTATCGTCGAGGTTTTAGATTGTTCTGGCAGGAGGAACCAGGTCAGCGATTCAACTGTTGGAACAACAAAAGAATATGGTGTTTAAATCAACTTTGTGAAGACACTGGGTGTTATGGTTATGAGGCCATTGATTTTTATTTGGCTGGGACAGAATATAATTTGCCACTTGACGACACAGTTTGTGACATTGTTCCAAATAAACAAATTGAAATACGTGAGTACTTAAAAAGAATGTGAATAGTAACATTGCCTATTCAAAGATATATCACAAGAATGAGGTCAGACTCCACTGTAGAGATTTGTGAGCCTGAAATTACAGTACATAAGAATCAGTATACTGTGAGTTCAGATAATCTACCTGCAGTAGTTATTGTCGACAAATACCTATACCTAGTAGAAGACGAAATCTAAAGCGTAGAAAAGTCATTTTTATCATCTATATAAATTTTTATAATTTATTAATAAAAAAGTTAACATACATTTTTAGAACATTTTATTAGTAGGGCACTAAAATCAATATTAAATACAATTGTACGTACATTTTCCTCTAGAAAGTCGTTCAATTGAGGAAAGTCTACGTAGATGTTGAGAAACTGCTTTTAGGTATAGCCACGACATCTGAACATGAAAAAGAGTAGTGCATGAAAGCCACATGTTTTAGTCGTTAAATCCTGTACTTTTCGTTGATTTTGAATAATAGTTTTCCCACTTCTTTCAATAAAGTTGCTGATGTAAGGAGTATAGAATTTATACGATAGGCCAAGAGGATCAAAAAATTCAATATTCTTCGCTGTTTGAAAGATGCATAGCCAATGGCCGGTCATCACAGTCAATGGACTGCTATTAACAATGATTAGAGCGTTTTTAACACTTGGAATTTTTTCAATGAAGTCCGATGGTATGCAATAGGACTTGTACTGGGACATGTATGGATCCATACTAAATACGTTGATTATTTGGTTTGTGTTCATGGTGCTAGGTCTAGTAGAAAATGTAACCGTAGGGTTTATTAGTCGCCTGAGTGTACGCTGACAACAGAAATTTTGGGGCGCCGGGGTATATCTGTTTATTGAGAGTTATTAGTGAGCTAGAATCACGAACAACTCGATAGATAATATAGATGGTGCAATTCAAAGCAATGGTTCGCATACATTTGCTCTGATGAAACAGATTGTGTAGAACTAGGGTTATGGAAATGTGTTCTTGATGGGAGCGAACGGTGAACAGTTGTAGCATTTCCTGTGAGAACTGTTCAATGGATTCGGCCAAATCATCAATAATCAGCCACGAGTTCGATTCAATACTATTGAAAACATCAAGTCCCCGTATGAATTGTATTGGTATGGTTGTGGCAATAGCTTTTATTTGATCATAGGACTCCTGCCAAATACTATAGCAATAGTAGATTTTTTTCGGTTTTTCCAAAAACATTTTATCGCAATTTTGAGTTATTTTAGTTAAAAGTGTTGTTTTCCCCGACATTGAGGGCCCACACAGAAACGATTTGAAGGGTGTTTTAAATTGATACATGCTGCTGCTGCTGTTGACAACAGTTGGACTACAACTAACTGTAAATCATACGTGTCCAATGAATAAGTAGTAGTAGTAGCAATAATTTTCCCATAGATCTATCTAGTACGTTAACAAGAACAGTTGACAAAATTTCATGGCAGCATTTATTTTGGCAACATGAAAACGTCTATTTGTTCAACAATTGACAATGATAAAAATGAGGAAGGGGTTACTCGGAATAATCTTTCCGTGGAGGATGTTTCATTGGGGTAAGGGACATTTCTATGAAGGGGGCGCCGGATTTCCAATCATTATTTAAAAAACGATCAGAAATTAAATTAAAAAAAAACAAGTTTTTTCAACTGAAAGTAAGAAGCAACATTAGAACTTAAAATGAACAGAAATTATTACGTATATGAGGGGGTTCTCCCCCAAGTCAATACCTCGCTCTTTACGCTACAGTTTTTTTTTAGTGCTTTCAAAAGAGCTATCTATTCTAATTAAACGGCCTTTGTGATTCAGGGGTGTGTGAATTAAAAAAATTTTTAACTTTTAACGTAAAGAGCGTGGTATTGACTAAGGGGAGAACCCCATCATATACGTAATAACATAAACGTAATAAAAAAAACAATAAAAAAAAACAAGCGATACGGCTCAATAGTAAGCGACACTTTTAAAAACGGAACTTTGATGTCAATAAATGTATCAAAAGAATGGGCTTATAATGCTGATTCTAAATATACAAATTTTGTTAAGTTTAGTATTACTCATCAAAGGCTACGAGCCTGAGAAAATTTACCTGATTTTTTAAAGAGGGGGAAAACATCCCCTAAAAGTGAAAAATTTTTAATGAAAATCACTGTCAGATTCAGTGTATCAGAAAACCCTATAACATAGGTTTCAAGCTCATATCTGCAAAAATCTGCAACTTTGTATTTTTTTCCAGAAGAAAAATATACGAATATAGAAGTTTGTTACATAAGTTAATTTGTAAATTATGTCGGAACCAAATTTAGAGACAGCCATTTAGCAAAAGAAAAGTAAAATTTTTATGCAAATTTTGTTTACTTATTCAATGATGGCGAGCCAAAATAAAAGCTGCATTAACTAAAAAACGATCAGAAATTAAATAAAAAAAACAAGTTTTTTAAACTGAAAGTAAGGAGCGACATTAAAACTTAAAACGAACAGAAATTATTCCGTATATGAAAGGGGCTGTCCCCTCCTCAACGCCTCGCTCTTTACGCTAAAGTTTGACTCTGTCTCACAACTCTATTTTTTAAAACAATAAAAAACTAAACAACTAAACAAAAAAAACAATAAAAAACAGCATAAACCAAGTTACTAAACATGCAATACGGCTAGAAAAGCAAATAGAAAGGTTCTACCGCGTAAAAAAGTAAATGTTTAACATAAAAATGCAACGTTTTTAACGATTTATATAAAAGCAACCCATTAAAATAAAATTTAATGGGCAGGAAAAACTCTGAAAGAGGGGTGAGCATTGAAAAGCATAGGTTACTGAGTTTTAAAAGTCAAAAGTGATCAATGGGGAACTAACCCAAGCTCCATTTTGCTAAAGGACCTCTGGTAAAAATATTAATATGACCATTTTGTTTAAAATCTTAAACTACCAATTCACCGGGCTTCCGTGGTCAACCCCTCCCCCCTTCTCCCCACGGTGCAATAGCTCTGTGCTACGCAACTTGCGTATTGTTACTTTGATACTTTGTTTACTTTGATACTTTGTTTACTTTGATACTTGGAGTTATTGATTTCTGTTCAACTTCGATGTACAGTGCAAGGGCTATCAGTTATGTAAGTTGCTTTTTGTCACTGTGTTTACTTTGATACCTTGCATACTTTGAGGTTTCCTTTACTTTTATGCTTTGGTGCTTTGTTATTGTTACTATGAAAGCAGTTTTGATATTTTGGTGAAAGTTTGATGTTGAAATAAAAATTTTATTTTGAACTAAGGAATTTTAAAAACTGAAAACTTTTTGCAATCAAAAACCGACAAAAATTAATAAAAAAATCTTTCCGAAAAAAGAAGTTTTTCAAAGAAGAGTAAAGACCTTTTTAACTTAAGATCAGTAGATACAAATAGCGACATAAAAATCTTTAATATCTTATCAGAGATTTATATCTACTGTTTTTCAATCAATCAATCAATCAATCAACCTTTTGTTTTTAAATAAATGAACAAACGAAACAACTAACATTAACATTTCAACTCAAAGAAATGCTTGTACGAGTCAAACCCGATATTGGAAATTTGCCTGATTTTCGAAAAAAAGGAATAAGACCTCTTAAAACTTGTAGAATCTTAATTAAAATCACAACATCAAATTCAGCATATCAGATAGCCATACTGTACATATTTGAAGTTCTTATCTGCAAAAATGTTGAATTTTGTATTTTTTGCCAGAAGAAAGATCACGGATGGTTTTTTGTTTTTTCAGAAGTGATCGTATGGACCCGTTGGGCCTAGAACATTGGGAGGGGGCCGATTCTGTCGAAAATTGAAAGTTCTAGTGCCCTTTACAAGTGCCCAAAAAAGTAGAAGGCAACTAGGTCCCCTCCCAGGCCATTTTTTCCCCAATGTTGTCTAATCAAAATTTGTAGATTAATATACTGTTTACCATAGTTGAAATGCCTTATAACTATGTCTTTGGAGAAAACATGACCGCCAAAGCATTGGGGAAAGGTCTTTAAGTTATAAAATTTGCTTGATGCTTTCGTATAGTATTTGTATAGTATTTGTATTTTGGGAAGCATGCATACCTTTTTCGGGTGGGAAATGGAGGAAGAATTTTTGCTGGGGGGAATTCACTCGGGGAGTATGTTCCGTGGACAGGGAATTTTCCAAGGGGCTAAATTTTCTGGGGAAATTGTACACTGGGGGAATTAGACAGAATTCTTGTACGAAATTTCTTTATGTTTCTTGCTTTCTCTTCACTGACTGAGTTCTACGCACGGAGGTACTAAGGGTAATTTTCCGGGGTAAATTGTCATCAAGGTTAAATTTTCCTGAGGATTTATCCGCGGGGGGGATTTATCTGTGGAGGTGGAGCCAGATTTGCTGGCGTTATTTATAAAGCGATCCTAAAATTAACTAAAAAACTTTTTTTCAACTGAAAGTAAGGAGCAATATTACAACTTGAAACTAACAGAATTTATTACGAGGGGGGCTATCTCTTCCTCAACATCTCGATCTTTATACTAAATTTTAAATTATACCTAATTGTTTAAAAACGACTCCTGAAAAAGAAGGGTTGCTTAATAAGAATAATAAGTAACTTTTTTTTAATGCCAAAAAACTTTTTTCTTGAAGGGTGAGGTGCTGAGGAGGGGACAACCCCCCTCATTTACGTAATAATTTCTGTTTTTTTTAATTTTTAATATTTTTCTGACCTTTTGTTGAACAAACTTGTTTTTTTTTGTTTAATCAAACAGTTCGTGGTAGCGAACTGTAAGTAAGGAGTGATCCGGCTCAATAGTAACCAAAACTCTAAGAAACAGGAATTTTGATACCAATAGATACATCAATAGAATCAAAGTTTTACTGTGATTTCAAATATATAAGTTTCATTAAGTTTAGCCTTACCTAGAAAAAAAATGATTGATTTAAGAAAAGGAGGAAACAACCCCTAAAATTCATTGAACTTTAATGAAAATTACACCATCAGATTCAGCGTATCAGAGAATCCTACTATAGAAGTTTCAAGCTCTTATCGGCAAAAATGTGGAATTTTGTATTTTTTCTACCAGAAGAAAGTACACGGATGCGTTTTTTTTCTTCTTTTTTTTCCGAAGGGTGACCGTATTGATCCTGTAGTCCCAAAGTATCCTGAGAGGGCTCATCTGAACAAAAATTAAAAGTTCTTGTGTCCTTTTTAAGTGACCAAAATAATTGGAGGGCAACTTGGCCCCCTCCCAAGCTCATTTTTTTCCAAAGTCACCCAATCAAAATTTTGATATTGCCATTTTGTTCAACATAGTCGAGAGTGTAATAAATATTTCGTTGAGGATGACTTAATCCCCCACAAATCCCACGGTATGGGCTGAAAGTTTGTAATTTTGGCATTTTTTTAATTATTGTTTGAGCTATTGGTACGTAGACCAACTTGTCAGGTGTTTTTTTTGTCTGGTGGGGGTGCCTCAGGGGAGAGGGGTTACAGGGGAGGATTTTTTCATAGAGGATATTTCCTTGGGGGAAGGGACATTTCTATGAAGGGAGCGCCAGATGTCCCAGCCTTATTTAAAAAACGATCAGAAATTAAATAAAAAAACAGAAACTATTAAACTTAAAAAAAAACATAAATTATTGCGTATATAAGGGGGTTTGCCCACTAGTCAATACCTCGCTCTTTACACTATATTTTTTTTAGTGCTTTCAAAAGAGCTATCTATTCTAATTAACTGACCTTTGGGATTCAGGGGTCTGTGATTCGAACCAAATTTGAAATTTAGCGTAAAGAGCGAGGTATTGACTAGGGGTAAAACTCCCTAATATACGTAACTGAAACATACAAATATAGAAGTTCATTACGTACGTGATTTCGTAAATTACGTCGGAACAAAACTTCAAGAAAGCCATTTATCCAAAACAAGTAAAATTAATATGTAAATTTCAGTGTAATTGTTCATGTATGGTGAGCCAAATTCAAAGCTGCATTAATTCAAAAACGTTCACAAATTAAATTAAAAAAAAGTTTTTTTAACCGAAAGTAAGGAGTGACATTATAACTTAAATCGAACAGAAATTATTTCGTATATGAACGGTGTTGTCCCCTCCTCACTGTCTCGGTCTTTGCGCTACAGTTTGACTATGTTACACAAATTCATTTTTTAAAACAATAAAAAAATTATGGTAAAGAGCGAGGCCTTGAGGAGGGGACGGTCCCTTTCATAAACAGAATAATTTCTCGTCGTTTTAAATTTTAATTTCGATCCTTACTTTCAGTTGAAAAACATGTTTTTTTTATTTAATTTATATACAGAAATTAAGAAATTAAGAAATTAACTTTTTTTTAAATGCCGATAAATTTTTTCTTGAAGTATGATGTGCTGAGGAGGGGACAACCGTGGGCATAGGGAGGGGGGAGGGGCAGCTGCCCCCCCTAGACCTTCAAATTTACATTAGATATGGCTGAAAAAGCAGATAGTTTGGAAAAAACAGTTGATAAAACTCGATCACACTATCAACTGCCCCCCTAGACAATATCTGCCCCCCCCTAGACAAAATGCTACTTACGCCCATGGCCAACCCCCTGCCTATACGTAATACTGTCTGTTGGGTTTAAGTTTTAGTATTGCTCCTTACCTTTAGTTTAAAAAACTCGTTTTTTTGTTTAGTTTCTGTACAGTAGCTAATTCAATATAGCAGTGCTCGTATTATATACTGTAAATCAAGTGCGCCATAACAAAAGTTTCAAGGGGGGGGGCACAAAAAATAAGAATTATTTCAATGATCTCTCTGGATTTTGAGTGTTAATCAAATAGTTCGTGGTAACGAACTATAGGCCTAAGTAGAGAGCGACCCGACTCAATTGTAACCGAAACTCTAAAAACCAGATTTTATACCAACAAATAAATCAAAAGAATTGACTCACTATCCTAATATTTAAGTTTCATTAAGTTTATTTTTACCAATCCGAAGTTAAGAGCCTGAGGAAATTTGATTGATTTTCGAAAACAGGAAGAAGGTCATATAATTTTAATGAAAATCACACCATCGAATTCATTGTATCAAAGAACCTTACTTTAGAGGTTTCAAGCTCATATCAGCAAAAATATGGAATTTTGTAATTTTTGCCATAAGAAAGATCACGGATGCGTGTTTATTTGTTTTCTTTGTGTTTCTGTTGTTTGATTATTTTTGCATGGGTGATCGTATCGCTCCAGCTGACCTAAACGTCGAGAGAGGGTTGGTTCTAAAGGAAATGAAAAGTTGCAGTATCCTTTTCCAGTGACAAAAAAAATTAAAGGGCACCTAGGCCCCCTTCCACGCCACTTTTTTACCAAAATCGTCCGATCAAAACTTTGAGAGAGATTTTTTCTTCAGCATTGTTGAAAGGCCCAATAACTATGTTTTTAGAGATAAAATTACCCCCTACAGTCCCTGGGGAAAGGTTTTTAAGTTATAAATCTTACCTATTTTTTGTTATTGGGACGTATGCATACAGTTTTCGAGTGGGGAGGGGAGGGGAGGACGAATTTTCTGCTGGAAGGATTTTGCGCAGGGAGTTTTCCACAGAGGGAAGTTTCCAGGGGGTGAAATTTTCAGGGAAATTCTTAAACTGGGTGAATTTGCTACAATTCCTCTACAAAATTTCTTTATATGTCTTGCTTTTTCTTTGCCAATTCAATTTTAGTCATGGAGATAATAAGGGTAATTGTACGGGCTAAATTTTCACCAAGATTGAATTGCCTAGAGAATATTTCTATGGAAAGGGGGATTGTTTCGCGGAGGAGGAGCCAGGTAAAATTAAAAAAAAAATTCGGAAATTAAATAAAAAAAAACTTTTTTCAACTGAAAATAAGGTGCAACATTAAAACTTAAAACGAACAGAAATTATTACGTAAATGAGGGGAGTTTCCTCTTCCTCAGCACCTTGCTCTTCAAGCCAAAGTTTAAATTTTGTCCCAATTCATTAAAAATAACTCCTGAAACACAATGGTCGTTTGATTAGAAAGATAAGTAGCTTTTTCTAAAGGGCCGAAAAACTGTAGCGTGAAGAGCGAGGTGTTAAGGAGGGGGGCAACACCCTTAATATACGTAATAATTTCTGTTCGTCTTAAGTTTCAATGTTGCTCCTTACTTTCAGTTGAAAAAACTTGTTTTCTTTAAATGAGGCTTAGAGACACACATTTTTCTAAGTGTAATGGAAAAAATTATGTCAATTAAAGTAAAAGTATATTAAAATAAAAAAAGGAATTATTTACAAAAAAATACACAAAACAATTGCCTACTTACAAAAACTAAGATATAAACTCCCAGTAATCAGTTCTGCTGAGTAATGCCGAAGCGTTGGATGGATATTTCTTAACAATATAGACAGTTTTGAACTTGGTTATCAAACACCAAAATGTTAATTCCTTTAGACTCAAATGCTTATAAAAAGTAACGCACCATCAAAGTAATTTGTTAAAAGTAAAGTATTAAAACTAACATTAAGAAATTCAAATAGACTTTTTAATTCAATATTTTTAGAATACCAAACACCAGTATATTTGACACCTTTATGCTTCAGAACCATAAAAAATTAAATCTTTTTCAAAGTGGCAACTAGATAAATACAATTACTCCTCGAAAAAAATGATAATAAAATACAAAAAATTTATCCGTTCAGGGGGAGAATATAAAACTTCATATGTCAGCTCTTGAAATACAAGCAAAAGTGGACGGCATATTTTTTCCGAAATTGCCCTTTATTAAGTTGTTTTTCTTTTGTTTTCTATAATTAAACGAACTTTCTTGTGTACTAATAGCTGCACTAATTACTAATAAACAAATACATATTAGGATCACCATAAAAGCTGATTCTTTGATTGAATGTTATCAATACTTAGGTTCTTACACTTTTGTTATTGACAAGGATCGTTATTTACTTACCATACATCACTATGAAAAATTTGATTTTTTTTGTTGCTCCAACCAAATCATATAGAAGATAGAAGAAACGCGTGTGGAAAACTAGAAACGTGTCACAGCCCCAAATTAGAACTTATATTTTCCTTATCAAGCGTCAAAATCTATTGGCAGGCAGCCGACAATGGGGCAACCTACATTTTCCCCATATTTATCCCGATTCTAATCTTTTTCCTTTGGTTTCCTTATAATTACTTTATAGTCCTAAATTTCCAGAGGGGCGAGCCCCCCTTCCCTCCTCTTGCCGGCACCCATGCTATAAATTATTTCCTTGAAATTTCTATCAAGTAGCTCAACGACTTTTTGAGGTAATAAAAATCATTCTTCCAATTTTGAACTTTATTATAAATATTTTTGAATTGACTTTCCTCTTTTTCTTTAAATCTGGCAAATTTTCCCAAGCTTGTAGCTTTTGATGGGTATTAGTAATCTTGTTGATATTTTTGGCACTTTGAATTCAGAAAAACTTACTTCCGTCATTAATTTACTCTTCCATATTTCACGGAAAAGTATTCAATTTGTAAAATTTGATAATATCAATCATTTCCTTTTAACCTATTAAAAAATCGGTTCCCACTTCCTGTTATCTCGGTTCATATTTCCTGGAAAACTCGTCAGTAATTAGATTTGAATGTCAAGTCTTCTGAAGTATTAGCAGCTATAAAGAGAAGCGTCAATTTCTGTGTTGCCACTTATACCGCATTTCGCGGCATTACGCCGCGATTCTGAGAGAAATGCCGCATAAAATTTTGATCATGCCGCACGCCGCGATTATGCCGCGAAATGGCTTTTTATGCCACATTTGTTCCCGCATGTAAAATTTGTCCAACTTAAAGTTTCTTATCTTTCGCAAATGATTTTGTTGCATAAAATGAGGATTTCAAAGACGCATCCGGCTCGTTTCGTGGACGTTAACTACGGACCCTAATTAATGACCCGTCGGCGGTCGGAAGCTTGTCCCCTGGGAGGCCAGTGTGTTCGACGGGGGTTGAGTTATTATTGCGGGTTTGACGAAAATTTGACGTTTGAGTTTCTCAGTTCACCTCATGATTTCATGACCACTGTCAGCTCAGCCCAAGTGTTTTCAAGTTAGCAATAAGGAAAGACAGACTTGTCTTATTTCACAGGCTTGTCTGATGGTATTGATGGTAAGTAGTAACTATATTTAAATAGCCTAGGTGTCGTAAGAACCGTTATAAGCTAAAATGGGGGGG
>NC_142810.1:6793171-6834029 GCF_049724085.1 Artemia sp. Qi Xiang Cuo
CGTGCTTGAGATAAGTAGTAGTGGTTCAGAATGGTTTTGAAAAAAGTGACCAATTTTTTTTTCAAAATGTGTCCACGTTTTGTCTTACTGTATCTCCGGTTCCTAGAAGTCAAAAACGCATTCTAAAACCAGAATGTCCAGTTTGAAGGAGAAATTCTACCAGCGTGAAACATATTTTTCCAATGCAAGCAAATTTACATATTAAGTACTTTTCGAAATTCTTCCACACCAATTCCAAAAGTACCTCATGATTGACAAAGGTTATAGTCTATTATAATAAGGTATACAACTTGATGGAAAGTGAAAGGGTTAAGCATATTACGGTTAATAGCAACAAGTTTTGAAATAGCGATTACAACAGCTACAATTTGATTTCAACGGACAGAATGATCAGGTGAATCAATTTCAAACCTGGTGTAAACATAGTTCACACATACACAACTTGAAGGCGAGAAGGACAAGAGTTTCCGCAGGATTGGGTCCCAAGGACAAAATACGACCTAAAGCAACAACAATGTCCCGTAAATGGAGGATAATCCGTAGCAAGACCAGGAGGAGGGGTTTAGAAACATCTACAAATTGTATACAATAGGTTCTTAGGGGCAATATAAGGGTTATTAATACCTTTTCTGTGGATAGACATCACCCTCTCAAGGGGAATCTTGACAGTCAGGTTTCCAGACAGACCTTGTCCTTGTCCCCGCGACCCCTTTAATTTACCCCCCCCCCCCAAAGAAAAACCATTAAATATGTCATTGCTGCTACTTTTATCAATTTGTCTTGCCCCCTGGAAGTAATTCTCGCGTAAGTGCCTAAATTTCCACTACGGTCCAGAGCTTGAAATTTGACAAAACAATTTTTTTAAACTAAACATCCAAACTATGTCTTACTTTTAAAAATTGAAAGGGAGTGGGTTCTCCTCGGATTTCCAATGAATAGGTATGATGTATGATGAATAGGGGGCAACTGCCCCATCAAACCAAGTTTGCTCTCTCCCCAGACCACAGTTTGTCCCCCAGCTGAAATTTAATTTTTGCAAAAAAAAATCTTATCAAAACTAAGATAAGCCTGCATAATCCAAGTATCCAGAGAAACAGGTCTGTTTTCTTTAATATATCTTTGCCTTTATGGGAATATATAGATCATTTTTCAGTTTTCACTGTCATTTTCACTTGATATGGGAAAATTGGCTCCAATAAGGACTCCCCCTCCCCAATGCCGAGACATACCCCTAAGCTAGAACAATAGTTTGTTGGTTTATTTGTTTCTAATCGGCAATATGAGCCATCTATTAATGGAAAATAGCTAATAATATTAATGAAATAATTAATGAAATAATAATAAAATAATACAATAAAATAATAAAAATTAATGAAATAATACAAACCAACAAATTCAGCAAACTTTTGCATACAGTCTAGGGTAATTTATGGCCCCAAAGGGACTGGGACCCATTTGCCAGGGTAGTTGTTATTTTATTTAGAAAGAACTTTGAATGGAAAATCAGATGGCATTAAAGGCGTATCCAAGTTTTTGTTCGGGGGAGGGGTTAAAAAACTTCAAAACGCGCCAAAAGTTTTTCTTATATGTATTTTCGAGTCGGACAAAATTCCGTGGGGAAGGGGGTTCTAACCCCGTAACCCTATCTGGATACGGCCTTGGATTGTATATACTGTTTCTCTATGTGGTTTCTGTCCTACTGTAAATTTATTGCACGGTCTTCATTAAAATGAAAATGACTTGATTTTAAATAGCCTACACCTGAGGACAAAGAGGGTAAATACAATGCGGCCTATATCTCAAAGTGTAGCAATTTATTGCCTTTCCTAGGGTAAGCTAGTGCGGTGCACCCCATCCCGGGCAGTGTCCATAGGCTACAACTTGATTATTGTTCATAAAGTTCGTTTCTGATGGCTATGAATGGTAAATTTTGATTCAGGATGCAATTCTGACTATAGAGGTAAGTTTGAACTTCACCCCCCCCCCCCCCGTGCAAAAATTTAACCGGAAATGGGATATATAGGGGTGGGGCAGGGGCGTAGCTCCATAATTTATTTTTTTTGGGGGGGGGGGCAAAAAAGGTACATCTGGAGAGCCAAGGGGCATGAGCTATGTGATAATTTTTCTCCTAATTATTGGAGGGGCAACTGCCCCCCTGCCCCTCCCAAACGACGCCACTGAGTGGGGGTAAAGTTCATTTCCAACGCAGGTAAATTTCTAGGTGACCCTATAATTTAGCTAGGATGAAAGCGAAAACATCATTTGATGCCTTTTTTATGCTTTTTCATAAATCAATAATCGCTTCTGTCGCAAATTGCACCTTGAGCCCTTAAAGGGGCGCCGAAGGTATTTTATATGAATTATGAAAGAGCATAAAAAAAGCATCAAATTAAATTTTCACGTTCATCCTAGTTATATTATATGACCCACTGCAAATTTACCATGAGCTTTAGCCCTTCTAATGTGCAAATATATACTCTGAATTGTCGACGGCAAAGTTTTGAATCGCAAAATTCAGTGCTATTTTTGTCGGCGGCATTTGAAAAACTTGAAACGGTAGAAAACGGTTTGAATTAAAAATCAAGCATTTTGCAGGTTAGGTTATAACTTCTTTGTGTCGTTACAAAAATGAAATAGCTTCGGGGCTCCTTTAAGAGCTCAATTTGCGACAGAGGCAATTATTGAATTGTGAAAGAGCATAAAAAAGGCATCAAATGATGTTTTCACTTTCATCCTAGCTAAATTATAGGGCCACGAAATTTATCCCAACGCAAATGCATGTTAAATTTGGATTCAGGATGCAATTCTGACTATAGAGGAGTTTATTTCGGTAAATATTTACCAAATCTTGAGTTTCAAATAAAGTGAATATACCATTCCATGCCTTTTTTTATGCTGATTTCGAATATAACAATCATTTGTATCGGAAATGAATTTTAGTCCCCCCCCCTATATATGTCAATTTAGGATATATATTTGCACATATGGGGATGGGGGCTGAAATTCATTTCCGACAGAAATGATTAGTATATTCGTAATCAGCATAAAAAAAGGCATCGAATTGTGTATTCACTTTATTCCTAACTCAATAATATGATTTGGTAAATATTTACCTTTATTTCTTAGCTACCTGAATAGTCCGTTAATATAAACCTTTCCCAAATTAATTATTGATGAATATAAAATAAAACAATGTAAATAATATTTAATAGCCTATAATAAAGAAGAAAAACAAAAATGATAATATCACCAGAATTTTACTGCTAACAGCACTAGTAAAATCCAATACACAATTCTTTCTTTTACAATTTTTAAAATCCCTTTAGCAAAAATCCGTAATTGGTCTTTACTCTCCAATGTACAACTTGAAACTGAACTTATTTCGAAAACAGTTTGCCGATGATTCCGACCAAGATGCGCAAGCGCCTCGCGCTGTAATCATTGAAAATAAGTGAAAAGGTTTCAAAAATGAGCAGAACTACAAAGGGGGCTATGAGTTCTAGGGGAGGGGGGGGGGGGTCCTGCATCAGAATGGGCATATTTCCCAAAAACAATAATTTAGCGTAGCGTTTTATTGCCGTGTGCTTTCAGCACTTCCACTTCGCAGGATTTATCCGAAATTCAAGATTTTTCGACTTGGGCAAAATTATTGAGGATATAGGATTTTCGGACTTTATTAGGATTTTTTTCTGACTGTATTCAAATTTTGAGATGGCCATTATGTCCAAATAGCTATACGTTTCAATCTGACTTTTAAGATAAAATGACCCCCGACAGGCCCTTGGGACAGGGCCGTAACTAGTGCAAATAGGCAATTATTTAAATAAATGCCTTATAAAGAAAAACAAGATCCTTTACAATATCTCAGGAACAGCTGATGGTATTAACTTGAAACTTTCAAGGAATTTTGCGGGGTATGCTGCAAGGCCGTATCCAGGGGGGGGGGGGGTACCCGGTTTGAACCCCCCCCGAAATCTTGACCGAGTCGAAAATAAGTCGAAAATTAGTAAAACCTAGGTAAGAATAAGTAAAATTAGTCGAAAACTGAGTAAGAAATTAGTAAACCCCCCCCCGAAAAATCGAAAACTGAGTAAAAAATTAGTAACATCGCCCCCCGAAAAAAATCCTGGATCGGCCCTTGGTATGCTGCATTAAATCAAAAGACGCCCTCCAAATAAATACTAGATTTTCAGAATTCGAATTACCTCATAAAATTAGGGTACTTGTCAAGAATCCGGTAAACACGCGAGAAAGACCGCATCGAAATCTCAAAGATGTTTTATGAAAAACAGGAATTCGTTGCCTTGTGAGGTATTGGACATTCCGTGACAAAGATTTAAACTTTAGTTTTTTGGGGTTGAAGGGGAAAAAAAGGTACCTAGGTCAGGTTACGTATTTAATATATGCTATGCTTTACCCCCTCCCCCTAATTTGCAAATTTATAGCCCAAATTTGTTCATAAACTATTATATTTTATTTCCTTAGCATTAACAAAACTTCACTTCTCGCGTGTTTACCGGATTCTTAACAAGTACCAAAATTAGTTTTATTGTATTAAACTAAATAGTATCATTTGTATTAATACAAATTTTATTGTATTAATACAAAATTAGTATTAATTTAAGCAAAATTAATTTATACCAAAATTATTGGCGGCCATGTGACATGGCCACCAATAATTAACCAAATTTACAAGTTTATTTTAAAAAAAGGATAAAAAAGAGACAAAAACAAATGAGGCCGCCAGAAAAATCTTACGGGGGCCGCGGTCCCCCTGACCCCCCTTGCGCTACTGAAAATTAAATTACCTAAACAGAAAGTTTACTAATGAAACTAATGATTATTTTTTAACAAGAATTAAAATTATCCCTGCTGCTTGGTGAAAATATTTTAACCAGATTTTTAATAGAGTAAATAATCTTGTCAATGCTAGATCTACGAATCATATTTTTGCTTCGTTTGTCCTTACATCAGAACCAGACCCTTATTATCTTCCAGATACCCAGGTTACCAGTTCCATAAGATTTATTCTTCAGTAAATACACACACAATATGACATATTACTATTCCCCCAAAGGTTCACTGGCCTGTAAAGAATAGGGAAGACAAATGAGTTACTTACAAAAATGATCAATTACTCACAGACAGAAGAGCAAAAAGGAGAAGAAAAGAAAATATAAATAAAATAAAACTATAGAAAACAAAACTAAATAGAAGAAATTAATTAAGTAGATTAAATAGACTCCAAAGAAATAATAAAAACATTAGAAAAAACATAAATGCATAGATAAAATAACTTCTAAGAAGCCAAAGAATTTTATTAATTTTTTTAAACAAACCGAATGAGTACCACCCTGGAGCTGATTCAGGCAACTTAGTTATAATGTTATAATAGGCAATTATAACTAAGGATTCAGACAATAGTTATAAAGAGTTCAAGCCCAAGGGGCTACCCCTCTTTTGCTACCCAATGTACATCTCAGGGCGTCATGTGTGCCGCATAGTTCCATTACGCGTGACAGAATTAACAAAACACTTGGCAGAGCTCTGCCCCGCTCATTTGCACCATCTAGTGCAAATGATTTCCCAATGTCGGCAACCCCTCACTCAAGTCTCGTTTAAAAAGGTATAAGTGTTTAAAACCTAAATATCCACTGTCCAGTTCTGACCCAGCATTTGCAACTGCAGTTTCAAATGTGTTTATGCAAACCTAACTCAACTGAACTTGAAAGCTTTTTGTGTTGAACAGTTACCGTAATTTTGAGAAAAAAAGGAAAGGTTTCGTGTCAGTGTGCTTGGTTTAGGCCTATGACGGTTTCCCTCATTACGAGTGAAAAAAAATAGCGTCCTGTCAGTAAATTCTTCAACTTACTTTCGTGAATCAGATTGAGTTTCAGCTGGGATGGGTTGCCAGCATACCCATCGAAGTTTTACTAATCTTCTTTCTGAAGCTACGAAAAGGGGTCAAAGTTACACCCGTGTGCCTTGGACATCTTCAACACGGTTACCCTATCACATAACCCTTTAAACAGTTACCCTACCCATTCCCAAGCTATTTTCTCCCTTTTTAGTCATGGCTTGAACACTGTGGTAAAATGCTTTAATATATTGGTAAGCAAACGCTTTTTTGTAGATAATAATGTGAAAGACAGTTTCCAAAAGCATACATCCAATGTAATGTGGTGTTGTCCAAGGTGTTATCTTTAACTAATTTATATTACCTGTCCTTTCTTCTCTCCCATCTCCATGTATTTTCAATCGAATAAAATATTTCTTATCTTGCTTACATGGATATATTTTTGTAGTCAGCAGGACTAGAAAACTACTTTTTACTGTCTGTTTAAATGGTGGCATCTAAGCTCCACATGACTTGACTATTTCTAAATCTTTTAAAGTGTACATTTGTTTCCAGTAACATCAGAGCTTTTCTAACTTGTGGACCTTTCCTATTCAATTGGTTTATTCATTTTGGTGGCTGGGGATCAATGTTAGTAAATTGAAGGCTCTTCCTAAATATTTGTGCACAGGTTCACAGATACATATCATATATATATATATATATATATATATATATATATATATATATATATATATATATATATATATATATATATATATATATATATATATATATATATATATATATATATATATATATATATATATATATATATATATATATATATATATATATATATATATATATATATATATATATATATATATATACATACATACATACATACATACATACATCTCTCTCTCTCTACTCTCTCTCTCTCTCTCTCTCTCTCTCTCTCTCTCTATATATATATATATATATATATATATATATAATAATAATAATAATAATAATAATAATAATAATAATAATAATAATAATAATAATAATATATAATAATAATAATAATAATAATATATATATATATATATATATATATATATATATATAATAATAATAATAATAATAATAATAATAATAATAATAATAATAATAATAATATATATATATATATATATATATATATATATATATATATATATATATATATATATATATATATATATATATATATATATATATATATATATATATATATATATATATATATATATATATATATATATATACATATATATATATATATATATATATATATATATATATATATATATATATATATATATATATATATATATATATATATATATATATATATATATATATATATATATATATATATATATATATATATATATATATATATATATATATATATATATATATATATATATATATATATATGTATGTATGATATATATATATATATATATATATATATATATATATGTACGTATATATATAAACTACTACTACTACTAACAACTCTCCGCAGCACCAAGCCGCCTGAGGCCAAAACAGCTACGCACGCTCCTTCTCCACCCCAATTTATTCAAAGCCTCCCTTTTTACACCCGCCCACGACGTTCCCATTTCCTTTAAATCTTTCTTTATGACGTCCTCCCACCCCAGGCGGGGACGACCTGCTTTCCGTTTAGCCCTAGATGGTTGGCCGAAAAGAACAATCTTCGGCAATCTGTCATCCTTCATCCGAGCAACATGCCCTAACAACCTCAACCTTTCTTTCATTATAGACCTAGAAAGTGGTATTGAACCACATTTTTCGTATAGCCTATTGTTTGAAATACGGTCAGTCAGCCAGGTACCCAGAACAATCCTTAAGCAATTTCTCTGGAAAACATCTAGCAAATCTTCATCCTCTTTTTGGAGCGTCCATGTTTCAGAGCCATATTTGACCACTGCCATCACTGTAGCTTCTAATATTCTAATCTTGGTTTGCAGACTTGTCTTACTATTCTTCCAGACTTTTTTTAACTGTGAAAAAACACCCTGAGCCTTTGCTATTCTATTTTTAACATCTTCACTACTCCCACCATCTTTACTAATAATACTACCAAGGTAAGTGAAACTGCCCACCTGATCAATCTTTTCATTACCCAACGTCACCTTTTCATCTTCACTTATTCCTAGCCTTAGTGACTTGGTCTTCCTAACATTAATTTTCAAACCAATACTAGCACCCTGAACTCGCAAAGCCTCTAAAACTTCATTCATTTTGCTCACACTTTCATCTAGGATGCTTAAATCATCAGCATAATCCAAGTCCAGGAGACTTTTTCCTCCCCATTTGATTCCGTGGTCTCCCATTGCCTTTCCTGTGCTCCTTAAAACAAAGTCCATCAAAATAATCCATATAAAGGGGGATAGAACACAATCCTGCTTAACTCCTGATTTAATACGAAACCAGCTGCTAACCTCATTTCCTTCCTTAACCGCAGCAGTGTTATTCTCGTACATAGCACTAATCACTTTAATGTATTTGTCTGGTATACCATACAAGGATAAAACCTTTACTAAAGCTCCTCTATCAACAGAATCGAACGCTTGCTCATAATCTATAAAACTGAGGACCAAAGGTGTTTGAAAACTTAGGCACTTCTCAATTATTAACCTAAGAGTGAAAATTTGGTCAACACAGCCTCTACCTTTTCTAAAACCGCACTGCTCTTCTCTTAAAACTTTGTCTACGGCATCTCTCAGTCTAAAAAGTATCATATTACTAAGTAATTTGCTACCTACAGAGACCAGACTAATGCCTTGATAATTACCACACTCACTCTTATCACCTTTCTTATACAGTGGTTTAATTAAGGTTTTTCTAAAATCATTAGGTACTTCCTCTTTTTCAAAAATCATATCCATAATCTTCAATAACTTATTTCTAACCTCAGAGCCACCATATTTAAGAAACTCATTTACTACCCTATCAGCACCTGAAGCCATATTATTCTTTAATCCTTTTAGTACTGTTTCTAATTCCTCCTCACAAAACAAATCTTCCTTCACATCCAAGGTATCACAAACTTTTTCATTTTCCTCTATATTTTTTCCTGCAACTCTATCTCGGTTAAGCAAATTCTCAAAATGTTCGGCCCATCTTGCTTTAGCTTTTGTCTTATCGCTAATTGCCACCCCATTCCTATCTTTAACTGGGACAAGTCCGGATTGACTACTACCTCTCAATTTGTTAACGTGCCAGTACAATATTTTACTATTATGCCGTTTAGCTGCATCTTCTAAATCCTCGGCAATTTTATCCATGGCCTCCACTTCACACCTCCTTAGTTCATATTTCAATGCTTTCTCCACTTTATTTACATTCCTTTTGTTTTCATATGATCTATCACTCAAATAATTCTTGTACAAGTCCTTTCTCCTTTCTATTAAACATAAAGCTTTTTCACTAATATTCTTAGCTGCAGTTCTAGCTTTCTTTCCTAATACACCTTCAGCAACTTCACAAATTATTTTTCTTAAATTATTCCAACCATCTTCCACATTATCAAATTTTAAACTCTCAAGCTTAGTGTTCAACTGTTCCTGGAAAGTTTCTCTTAAATTCTCATCCTGGAGTCTACCAACATCATAACTTCCTGGGAGGTAGTTACCCTTCCGATATTTCAACTTTACATTAACCCTTGACACTACTAGATGGTGATCTTTACTTTTAAAGATGGTGATCTATATATTATATATATATATATATATATATATATATATATATATATATATATATATATATATATATATATATATATATATATATATATATATATATATATATATATATATATATATATATATATACATATATATATATATATATATATATATATATATATATATATATATATATATATATATATATATATATATATATATATATATATATATATATAATATAATATAATATAATATATATTGAAAACCCGTCGTATACAATAAATGTACAATGACAGAGTATACAAAAATACGAAAAGAGGGAACAAAACGATAATAATAACAACAAAAGCAACAACTTCTTAAATAGCATACAAAATAGTACGAAAAGTGGAAACTGAAAGATAGCATACTCAAAGATTACAACAGAAACAACAACTTCTTCGAAAATAGCAATGAAGACAACAACTTTTGAAAGGAGAAAAAAAAAATAATAAAAAAAATAAAAAATAAAAAAAAAATAAAAAGCGAAATAAAAGGGAAACTTAAACAAACAAACGTGCCCACTCGTGCTTTGGAATTGCTAGTTTTGTTTTTTGTTGGCTAATAAGGGTCTCAACAGCTAGATTTGGGTCCGCTTGGTTATCGTGCCAAATCAGAAAACTATTTTTTGTCCAAGGTTGCAATTTTAGTAGGTACTTTGCAAAACGGAAAAATACAGAGCGGATTTTATACTTTTCACGGTTTGCCAATAAATTCCAGACAGGGGTCACATATAATATATGTGGCAGAGCGGTAGCGTTGTAAATACTTGCCAGTAGTGGACGGTTAAATCTCAGAGTGGATTTAACAATCAAAGCATAGGAGCTGGATATTCGGCGTTCAAGATGTGAGATCAGGAGGGAACGGGTATGCTGTAATGAGGAACCTATTGGAAGCCCCAGATATACTATTTTATCAACTTGTTTTACTGAACAATCACCTAGTG
This sequence comes from Artemia sp. Qi Xiang Cuo, assembly GCF_049724085.1. Lineage (NCBI taxonomy): Eukaryota > Metazoa > Arthropoda > Branchiopoda > Anostraca > Artemiidae > Artemia > Artemia sp. Qi Xiang Cuo. The sequence goes on from NC_142810.1 coordinate 6,803,742, forward strand.
TGATATTAGTAGGAGGGTCATTCTTCCAATCATAAAGCAAAACTTTCGACTTTTGGGAGTTAAATCTCAGACCGACTTTCTCGTAGTTGGACTGCAGACATGAGAATATTTCTGAAAGGCGGTTAAGCGTCCGGCTGAGATTCAGGGTATCATCGGCATAGCACACTAGGGAGATGTCAATGGAACTGAGAATCCATGATGAAGGACAGCTGTCTTGAGGTTCAATAATGTAGTTATTGAAGAAATTGGGGGATAGAACTGCTCCCTGACGGGCACCTTTATGGACTGGTATCAAAGCTGACCGTGGGGCTGGCGGAAGGCCTTTATCGGGAGGGAGCTTGAGTCACACGCGAAGGTGAGAATAAATATCACGGAAAGCCCGGAAGATCTTTTAGTCCACTCCTCTTTTAGCTGAGTTTAGCAACATAAGTGCATGAATCAATGAATCAAACACTCTCTGCAGGTCCAAGCCCCCGATCGCTAGACTTTCTCCTGATTTGTGTGCATCCAGGAGTGCATATGCAACGACATGGCGCACTTCCGCACAACCAATGCCGCGTTGGAAACCGAATTGTCTTGGTGGACTACAACACAGTTTTTCAAACTCATCTACGACTAAAAGTTCAAATAACTTGCAGAGAGTGGTAGCAACCGTGATTGGACGGAAAGAGGAGCATTGCATGGTAACTTTTCCTTTTTTAGGAACTGGCGTAAGATCTCCAATTGAGAAAGTGGTCGGGACAATACCCTGAATGAGGATAATCTGCATTAGGAGGGTTACATGACTAATGAGAGCGGGCCCATCACTTTTTAGATGGAGTGCACTGATCCCGTCAATCCCAAAAGATTTTTTAGGTTTTAGGTGAGAGATGGCCCTACATACAGCTCCCTCCGTTACAAGATAATCACTCCGAGGACAACTATCTAAGAGGTCTTCCAACTCAGCTTCGTATATTTCGTTGAGGGCTGGGTCAGGAGGCAAAAATTCTGACCCATAATATGCATACCATTCAGAATCAGGGATTGCAGATGTGGATAAAGACTCATCGCTTTTAGAGGACAGAAAACGCCAAAGGAGAGAAGGATTAATTTTGGCCCATGTAGATTTGATATCAATCATCTTTTTTCTGTGAGCTTTTAGCTCCTTTGCGAATTTTCTTTTTGTGAGCAGGTGGATTGAATTGACTACCCCCGAACGGGGTCGTCCGCAAGAAACCCAAAGTTGAAGCCAAAATTTAGACTTAGAATGGATATCCACTAACTCTGGATTTTCAGACCAGCCTGGAAGGGTATAATGACGGGGTCTACTTAGAGGGACGGCAGCTTTTTCAGCACAGCGAAGGGCATGGCCAATTTCTGCGCAATAAAAGTCAACTGATAGTTGTGTTTCCTCCCTTGAAAGAGCAGTTAATCCAGAGAGACGATGGAAAGGGACACGGATCTTACTAAGGACTCTGGCGGCTTCTTCTTGAAATAAAACAGGGTTAATTTTACGCCAATCACGGCGAGACCTAGGAGGTGTTTTTGAAGTTGTTTGCGTTTGTTTATCTGAGCTGTGGCAAGGAATATCGGCTGAGAACTGTATTGGTAAGTGATCAGACAGCTGAAAATCAAGCACAACCTTGACAGGCGAAATCCTGAGATTTGCGGACGCAACGACGTGATCGAGATTTGATGTGGACATTGAGGTGTGTACATGTGTAAAATTTAAATCTTTGCACTTGAGGTCAAACTGGTCTCCAAAAATACTAAGCAACAACGTAGAACGTAAAGACCTAGATAAGAGCGGTTCATTCAAGTCGGAATTGAAGTCACCAACTAATATACATTGAAGGCTTAAGGATCTAATACGGTTAATACATTGGCTGAGTTTATCACTAGAAAAAGTATAAGCACGCTCCGAACGCTCATCATGGTAATTTTTAGGCAAATATACATTAATAAAAACATAGCACTCAACACGAATCGCCAGAAAATTATCATTGACTTCAAATACACTAGATCTTAGAGTCAAACGAACAAAAGTGGCAATACCACCGGAAAGTCGCCCTTTTCCACTTAGCTGCTTCGCTGAAACTGAATAGACCGATACTGAACTATTAAAACTAAGAATACTTTTACTGCGGCTTGTGACGAAGTGTTCTTGTAAACAGACAACTTCATTTTGCTCAAAAACATCATCTTAGATTGGAATTTTATTTGTGAACGAGTCATTAATGGTCCAAGATAAACATTTAACTGCATAAGATTCAGATGCCATTTCTTTTGTGGATTACTATTTGAGGGACATTTTACACTGTAACATGTGTGACTGCCGATTTTGCATTCAACGCAGAATGTCGGCTGTCTGCATTGTTCATCTCGCGTAGAAAGATGATCACTTGAGGCTAATCTAGAGCATAAAGGTTCAGCCATACACTGGGAAGCGAGATGACCGATTTTGTGACAATTATAGCATCGTCTTGGCAAGAACTTAAACGGATCAGCAGGTAGACGCTCGTAGCCGATAATCACCAAAACACTCAGAAATTGTTGGAGCTCACTAAGAGTGTTAAAATACACTTTGAAAGAACGGGATTTTCCGCAGTGTTCAGTCTTTGCAATATTCGGGATTATATATTTTAGTCTTTCACAGTTTATATCCTCAGGGAAATTTCGAAGCACAGCTCTGTGCAGGGGTTCTTGAACAGCAATTTTGAGATCGGGCTTGGAAGATTTCATTTTTTCAACGATTTTCGCTGCTGCAGCTTTCGACCTGACCACTAACTTCCATTCATTTGGAGATTTGCAAAGTTCACTAATGTTATATGTATTTTCACAGAAACTGTCTATGAAAGCTTTCCGGTCATTTGGGCCATTGAGCTCCTTGGGGGGATTTTTCAAGACGACAGAATAGGTAGAGTTTCTGGGCTTGGACGTTTCAGGTGCACTACGACTGCTTGTGAAAATACTGGTGGCTGGAGCGGACTGGGTGGCCAAAAAATTATCAAGCTTCCGAGAAAATTCATTTACTTTGGCAGTAACTGTTGCATTCACCGCATCTCCGATGACCGGAACCGAGCAGGGGTTAAAGATGACAAATTTTGGCATGCTCACATTATTTTTCGCAGCTGAAACTAGAATTTTGCATATTTCAATGATATTGTCTTCATCTTTAGAGTAGATAACAAGACGATTCGTAATATTCAACTCAGTATGAATGATTCGCTTTGCCTTTATAAAATCTTCATGTGTATAGAAAGCAACACACGCTTTTACGATACACTCCAATTCTATTCCATCTGTTAGTTCTCTCGTTACACAATTCAGTAACGTATTCAAAATAATTTTTTCACTTTCAGCCATCGTAGTTCTAAGCGTAATTAAATCTTAAAGTAAAGTCACAAAACAATGACTTGCCCGCAAGGGGGCTTTTTTAAGTCCCCCCCCCCTTTCGAATACACGCCTTCTAATTATCCAAATGAAATAATTCAATACAAATGAATAGACAAAAATTCACTTACGAGAGTAGTAAGGGACGTGTTGGAGGCTGCCTACCTTGTCCCCGCAATTTAAGGGGCAAGCCCAGCGGGTACCACGGCTCTTGCAGACAACTCTCTCACCCCTCTTCTGCCTACTTCTCTCCTGTCACTTTTATCGCAGCGTAAATTCCTATACTGTTCCGAAAACGTTGTTTCAATAAGTGGTTTTGAACATAATTCAATAATTGCAATTCACCATTGAACAAAAAATTTCAGATTTTATATGGTTTATATATATAAATATATATATATATATATATATATATATATATATATATATATTATATATATATATATATATATATATATATATATATATATATATATTATATATATATATATATATATATATATATATATATATATATATATATATATATATATATATATATATATATATATATATATATATATATATATATATATATATATATATATGGTTAATGTCGATACTCACCAGTAAAGATTCAAAATTGCTTTTTCTCTGCTTGGATTCAATTAGCTTTGGGAGTCAGCTTTATCAGTCTTATGCAAGCTATGACCACTATTACAACAAATACTACTTATGCTAACACTACAACTACTGCAACTATTTTTATGATTGTGACTGCTTGCATTTATGATTACTTGCAACTGCAGAAACTTCTGACTGTGACTCCAACTGCTTGTGACTGAGACTAAATAGGACTGTGATTGCAACTAGATGGAGATTTGTCTAAAACAACGACTTATGTCTACAGCTACTTAAAACTACGACTGCAACTACTTGCGACTGCTACTACCATTACTACTGCTGCCACTGCTACCAGTGCTAATTCTACTACTCCTGTTGAACTAAATAAAAAGAGTTTAAATAGACCCAGGCTATCAATGTGACACAGATGCAATATCTCAGGGGTTCCAAGCATTTACCCTCTGGATAATACCCCCCCCCCCCGTGGAAAATATCACTATCCACTGCAGGTTCGTGGCTATCAATGGTATGATACTGCCCACCAACAGAAGCAGCCTTGCCCCCCTCTTATACACTACATACAGAAGCAGCACTTCCAAAACTCTGACCACTAGCAGCAGAATTTATTGACCTGCTTCTCTCACTCGAAATAATCTGATTACTCTGGCTTGCATGAGTGCAAGATGTCCCAGGTTCATCAAGATCATTAGAGGGCTAGCCATCTCACCATGTGTACGTTTCCCTGTCTGAACTTCAATAACTGTCCCATGCGTGACTGATCTTGATGCATCTTTATGGAGCAAACTTGTATTGTCCATTATTTCATTGCCACTGTGTATATTATGTTTTAAGTCTAAACTGATGATCATGGGCTCTCATTTCCTCTACTTCTATAACCTTCCATTGTTCTCAATCTATTACCTTAAATTGCATCTTCTAGCTACTAAGGTTGAAGGACTTGTAGATGTACCCAGGTAACATTGACTTGATGATCTTCATGTCACAGTTCATGAGTGGATCATTGCTATTTACATATATACAGGACAGTTAAGACAGCTCATAACAACAGTTAACATACAAAGAGGACAGTTAACACAGTTTCATGTCACAGTTCATGAGTGGATCATCACTATTTACATATATAAAGGACAGTTCGGTTTCCTTATTGGGTGTCACTAGATGTATTCCTGGCCAGGCGTGATTGGGGGCTAAAAGGGGTGGGTGGCACCTAACAGATCCTGCTGGATGATACTGAATCATGCCACTGCATCTTCAAGGACTTGCTGCTCCAATCACGGTCAACACCACTGTTAAAGCTGTCAACTGATCTGGCCAACATGGTAGATTTGCTGAGTGAATTCCACAGTCGAACAACATAATTGGTGAAGAAGTTGAACTTCTCACACTTTTTGCGAAATTTTTAACGCAGTTTTATGGGATTTCCTTGTGTTCTGGTGTATTCACTGTGATTGAAAATGGGCTTAATGGTGTCACTGCTCATCATCTTAAATGCAAGGATGACATCTCTCCTTGTATGGTATGTTAAGGGTAGGTAGGTCAAGCTTTACTAGTTGTTGCTCATAGGAGATTTGTTTTTTGGCAAAAGGGAGCTTGGTTGCTCCACTCTGGACCTTCTCAAGTATCTCCATGTCACACTTAAAGTGCAGGTTGGTAACAGACATACCAAACTCAAGATGGAGATGAACAAGGGCTGTGTAAAGCTTCTTGATAACTTTTGGTTGGCGACTTGTCACTGAGCGCTTGATTAAACTGAGGACCTTGTTTGCCGTAGCTGCTTGATTCCAACAGTAACTATGGAATTTAAGCTTACTGTCAATGATAACCCCAAGATCATGCTCTTCCTCTGCACTCTGAATGGGCATATTGGGACCAGCAGAGTCAATCATGTGATAACTATGGCAGAGATTGTTTGGATCAAGACGCAGGACTTTGCATTTGCATGGGTTGAACTCAAGGGTCCATGGTATTGCCCACAGACAGAGGTTGTTGAGATTTTCTTGCAGAGAAGAGCAATTTTTTGTTGAGGCTGCTGGACCAGAGTTTGGAATTGTCTGCATACAGCTCCAACCCATTCTTAACCACCTTAAGAATGTCATTTACATAGAGGTTAAACAGTATTGGGTCTAGTTCAGCTTGATCATCAGGTAGCAGCAAGACATTTTATCAAAGGACGTGTCCCTACAAAGAAACACTTTGACTGGAAAACCCTGCTGCAGCAGATCAATTATAGATTCATAAGCTAGTATTAGATTTGTTTCAATAGACATGCCTTTCATGAAGCCATGCTGACCACCAAAAAGAATTCTTGGTCATATGCAATTTCTTTAACTTTACCCAATTCACTATTGTTTGCAAAAATCTTATCCCCCATGCAGTGGCATAGCTACAGTATCTTTATTGGGGGGCAAGAAGGGGTGCTATTGAAGTAGGTACTATTCAAGCAGTTGTGAAACAAAGTAAATATTTAACAAACACGCTACTTTGTGAATGTAAGCTTTGTTCAAACTTTTCTTCCTTGAAAGTGCCTAAATGTAAATTGAAATTTAGTGAAGATGGCATAATTCTCATCTTCATACATTGTAGAAGAAAATCCTGCTGGTTGATAACATTTGCATGTTTTCTCTGAGTGTTTATATGTTTATAAACACTTTTGGTCAAATCATCCCCATAAATCTGATGTAAATAATTTTGGAGACCACACTGCCTTTCCATGACAATAAATACAAGTTCAAACAGGGATAAAATCCTTTTAATAGACAGTGATAAATTTCACAAACAGTGATAATTTCACAAAAATACTAGATATTTTGGTCACATATGCAGTGACTGTCATCAGTAGTAAAACTGGTGATGAAGAGGTGAAGAATTGAAAAATTGAAGACGAAATGAGTTGAACAAAATTGAAGAATTTTCTACCTTTTTGCACAGAGGATCAAGTTTTTCAACCCCACAGAGGAAAAAAAAATTTCTGTTTGATTCTTAACTAAATATAGGAATATCACCTATATTATATTGGTTTGGGGTGTCTCGATAGACACACAACAACAACAGCAACCGTACAAGAAAATCGAAATATATTTTCTTGATTATTATCGCTTCTAACCAGTAGTTGTACCAAACATATCCTGCTCAAGTCATCCTCAGGGCTATACTGTGGTGTTTATCCTTCCCATAGTATAGTGCAGACGGTTTGATATCATCTATTTTCCCTTCTTATTTTAGTTTTATATTTGTGTTTAAAGCTTTTTCCAATAGGCAATGTTCAGAAGTCCTCCAAAAAAAACGTCCCCCCAGATCCCAAATCAAATTCCATAGTGAAAGATACCCATCCTGGCTGGTCAAGCACATTATCTGAAAGTTCTAATGATAGCTCCAATTCGGAGAATAGGACAATGATAACTGTAGGTCCTAATGTAACCATAAATGATGATAATGGGTTTCAAGATGTCCTCTCTAGAAGCTCTAAAAAAATGAAAAAAATCTCCCCAATTAAAAGCATTTCCCCTCTCCCTGCCCAAGATCCTCCCTCCAAAAACTAATGAATTTACATTAAAATTACTCCCACTACCCCCTTTGAAATAAAACTGATCACAGCAATAAGAGTTGCAATTTTTAAATTGCTAAAATCAATGTTCTCTCTTAACATTAACCGTGATGGATCTCTGCTTATAGCTGTAGAAGATCAGAAATCAGCAGATACAATAATTAACCTTAAATCCCTTCTGAATATCCCAATTATTGCATCTAATTGGAACCCAAAACAATCACCAACAAAAATTGTAGTTTATAATGTTCCCCCAGAGATATCTACTCAGGAGTTAAAAGAAGGCCTCTCAGATAGGGCTGGAAACACAATCCCAGTTGAGGATGTTACCCAACTTGGAAAACCTAATTCTACTGGCCTAAAAACTAGTAGATCCTTCTTATTCACACTAAAGGATAAAATTGATATCCCAGAAAAATTATTCCTATTTGGGCAAATCAAACCACAAAAGGAATACAAAACTAAGCCTATTCAGTGTCAGAAGTGTTTCAAACTGGGACACACGAAAAAAAAATGCAATGAAATTCTCCAAGAGTGTAGTAATTGTAAATCTTTCCATCCTAAAGAGCTGACAACTTGCAAAAACACCCAGCCTACATGCATCAATTGCAAAGGTCCTCATGAATCTACAAATAAATCATTATGCCCTGCATACAAGAAAAGAGCTCTAACACTCCAAATATCAACAGAGAAGGCCATTCCATACCCCTTTGCAGCAATGGAAGCAAATGCTGCCCAACAATACCAAATAAAGCCTGTAATGAAACGAACCAAAACCCCCAAGTCAAATGCCCCAAATGCATCAAGCACCCCATATAAAACAATATCTTCTAAGCCCCCTAGCTCAAATCCCTACCAGAAGGAATCACCAAGCCAGCAAGCCTTGTTTTCCGGTGAGATGAGGCCAGCCTGGCCCTCCCTCCCAAGAAGAAACAAACCAGAAACACTACCTGGAATCAATCCCTTAACCAACAAACAGGATGCACTACCAAAAATGCAATCCCCAAATATATGCTTATTCATTCTAAACTGTAATGCAGTTCAGGCCATGAACATACATCAACTACAGAAAACAAAAATTATTGCAGAATTGGCAAAAATCTACATCCCAGATGATATGCTCATTCAAGCAAAAAAAGATCTTTCTTTACTTTTAACAAAGCTGAACATTGATACACAGTCATATGAAGAATAAATCAACAACACAACATTTATCAATACTCCAATGGAATGTAAGATCACTCACAGAAAATAAGCTAAATGAACTAATATCATTTATGAATAATAATTCCATTAATATTGCTTGCCTCCAGGAAACTCATTTAACCCTAAATCAACAAATTAAGTCTCTGGGATACACTATCCTGAGAAAGGATAGATCTTCAGAGAGAAAAGGAGGTGGTGTAGCTTTATTAGTTAATAATAATATAAAATTTTGTGGCATCAATTTTCCAGATTTTGAAAATGATGTTGATGTAATTGGTATAAGTGTTTGGCTGAATAATTTAAAAACCTACATAATAAGCTTTTATAACCCTAATGGCCAAACTTCAGATGCCAAGGATTTCTTTAATTATATAAATAATTCTAATATGTTAAAAAACATCATTATTTGTGGTGATTTCAATGCCCACAGCCTTTTGTGGGAAAATAAACCAGCAAATAAAGCTGGTAAATTTATTGAGCATATGATTTCAAATAATAATGAATTAGCTGTTGCTACCCCTCCAAACCTAAATACATATTTTAACCCCAAAAGTGCCAAATTCTCCACAATTGACCTACAAATTGTGTCTTTAAATTTTTTGAACAAAATTTGCATAAATAAAATTGATAGTCTGTGTACAGACCACTTTGCTATAGTTTGCTCCCTAAATGAACCTGCTGAAACTTCTTCTCATACTTCCAAATATATCAACACTAAAGCAAATTGGTCTATTTTCCAAAATAAGCTAAATGATGAAATTACAAGTTTCACCCAAAGTTCATGCATTTCTAACACAACAGTTGACACACATGCTGAAGCCTTGACATCTTTACTAATAAATACAGCTAATCATACTATCCCCAGGACAACACCTAAGAAAACATTCCCTAAACAAATTCCTAAAGCATGGTGGACAAATGAGTGCCTAAATAAATGGAAGATAAAAAAGGCAGGTAGGACAGAATTCATAAAAAAACCAACACCTACTACATATTTAAAAAAATTACAAGCAGAATCTAATCTAAAAAGGACTATAATAGATGCTAAATATAAATACTGGAATAATTTTGCAAATAATCTCTCCAGAGAAACACATGAGCCAATTATACATAAAGTTATAAGCCACATATGTGGGAAAAAGACTTCTCCCAACCCACTCCTGTATGAGCTTATGCATAATAATACCCATTATGACAATGATATTGAAAAGGCTAACCTATTTGCAACTCTTTGTTAATAAGCTAACATCAAACAATCAAAGCAATCTGTCCACAATTCCTATGAACCCTAGTTACCAACCACGCCCAGGATCCGAGTACATAACTAATCCATTTTCAATCCAGGAATTGAATAATGCAATACATCATATTAGGTCCAAAACTAGCAGCAGCTATGACAATATACACCCCACATGGATAAAGAATCTCACACCTTCATACAAACAAGAACTGCTAAATTGTTATAATCACGCTTGGGCATCCTCTAGGTTCCCCAATATATGGAAATGTTCGTCCCTCCTACCAATCCTAAAGAAAAATAAACCAAAAGATAACCCTGAGTCTTATAGGCCCATGATGATTACACCTGTGATGGGGAAAATAATGGAGAAAATGATTTATCACAGACTCCTCTGGTTTGTTGAGAAAAATAACATGATCCCACACACTCAAACTGGATTCAAGAAATACCACTCCTCAACAGATGCTTTTATTTTTCTAACAAATGCAATAAATGAATCTTTCTCAAAAGATAATATCCCAGTGGCAGCTTTCCTAGATTTTGAAGGAGCATATGACAATGTGAACCGCCAAATCCTTTTAAATAAACTTGCAAACCTTGGAGTACCTCCCAAGCTAGTATCCTTTATTAAATCCTTCATAGAAGTGCGAAGTTTCATTGTTTGTGTTGGTTCAGCCTCTTCACCCCAAAAGACAATATCCAAAGGCCTACCTCAGGGAGCAGTCCTCAGTTGCCTCCTATTTGCCCTATATCTCTGGGACATGAACCTACCCCACACGAATCTACAATATGCTGATGATCTGGTGCTATGGTCATCTGGCAACACCTTTCAGATAGCACAGTCAAATCTGCAAAAGTCACTTTTCCAGTTTGAAAAATTCTCTCAACATTCAGATTTACCCATTGCACCCACCAAGTCAAAAATAATCCAATTTCACAGGAAGCGAAACCATGTTAATGCAAAACTAACTCTAAATAAAACAACTATTCCAGAAGATAATAATATTAATTACCTAGATCTCATGCTTGACCAAAAACTTAATATCCACCTCCACATATCAAACACAATAAAAAAATGTTATAGAAAAGCAAATATACTAAAAATACTTCTTTCCAAACCCGGGGGTTGTAAGGAGAAAACCTTACTCCAGTTTTATAAATCACATATAAGACCCCATATTGACTATGGGTTCATTGTCTATGGTGCATGTGCAAAAACCCAGATGCAAAAAATTGAAACAACACAAAATGATATAATACGTCTCATATTTGGTCTTAGGAAACCCACCAGCACCAAGTTTCTGCTTATGGAGAGTGGATTAACAACAATAAGGGAGAGACGTAGCTTTCTCTTGATAAAACATCTTACAAAAATTGAATCAAATAGCTCACACACATTACATAATTGGTTAAGAAATCCAGCCATGTATAGAGGTATTGCAGATGAGTATGCCAATATTCAAAAGAAGTTCCCTGTACCAGCAAAGTCTATTGCACCTACTTTCCCCCAATCCCCTCCATGGAATTGGTCATTTCCCATAATAAATACTGAATTTTCAAAATGGAATAAAGATTTAACCCCCATTGCTTTTGTTCAGAAAAAATTTGCAGAACTTAATACAATTCCCTATAAAAATCATTTCCAAATATTTATTGATGGGTCAAAAATGAATGAGAAGGTTGCAAGTGGTGTTTTCCTTCCTTACCTGAAAATTGCAATGGGCGAGAGATTATTTAATAATTTTTCTATAATGTCTGCTGAGTTAAATGCCATAATCATGGCATTAGAACACCTTAAGCAAAACCAATCTTTGATTGAAAATTCGAATACTATTATCATTTATTCCGACTCTTTATCAAGCCTTGAGTTGCTGGCCTCAGCTCCTCAATATAAGTTGGACATTGACACTTATCATTGTCACAGTATTATTGATAATCTTGCTTCAAGTGACATAAAAACTTATTTTCAGTACATTCCTAGCCACTCTGGCATAAGTGGTAATCATCAGGTTGATGAAATAGCGAAAAATGCTATAAATATTGACCAGCCAAGTGGGAGACCAATCCCAATTAGAGATATTTACCGATGGAGGCTATCAGATATTAATTTTAATAAGATTAATCCTATCCTTTCCCCTTTCCCAATAAGTATCTTTCTAAAATTTATCATAGAATTCGTTCTGGAACAAATGGACTAAATTTCTTTGCATTCTCATATAAGCTTTCTAATTCAAGTGGTTCAAATCCCCTGTCCCCTCTTTGCAGGCATTGTAATATGAATAATGAAACAATTGACCATTGCCTATTTGAATGTAATATGCTGACGTCTGCACAGCATACCTTGCTTTCTAAACTGTTAAAATACTTCAAACACCACAAAATCCCACTATCAGCCAAGAGCCTAGCCAACTATACCTGCACACAGAGTATAGAAATCGACATCTATCATCTTATATTTGAACTCCTAGAGTCGAAAGATCTGCTGAAAGATATCTGAATATATCTAATAAATATGAGGCAATCAAGCCAGTAGCTCTGTAGCCCACAGAGTGAAGCAAAAGGAAAAGGGCTAAATAGTGTTACTGAAAAGCCCGCCTGCTGTTAAAAAGAAGAAGAAGGAAGAAATGGTCATTAAGAGTCCTTGTAAAAGTCCCGAAGAAGTGGCATCCCTGTTCTGAAGAAGGTAGGGAATTCCAAACCTGTTGACAAGTACCGAGGGGATTGACATCTGATTGCATAGTAGGGGTACAAGGAGGCAGATATTATGTGAAGAACAAAGACTGTATGGAGCTGAAACAAAGACAAACTGAGGATTTTTTTGAAGATACTTTGGAAGATTACCATGAAGCTGATGAAAGACAAAATAAGCACAAGAAAGAATGTTTTTAAGCTCTATTGACATCTCACTTAATTTCTTTAAAATTTGTAGCTGGACTTCTGTTGATTCTGTTGTCTTGATGGTAATTAGTAGCTACCATACTTAAAATATAAAGGTGTACTAGTTTAAGAGTCAATTATTTTATCCTAAAACTGAACTGGTATATACAGTATATTGCCAACATCACAAATATACTGCATAAAATTGCAGTATATTGGCAAAATATACTGCTTGTGGGGTAGAGCTAGGGCATTATATAGTTTAGCAAGCACACACTTACTATAACTATACTTCAGAGTATAGTATATTGCAGTATATTGGCAAAATATACTGCTTGTGGGGTAGAGCTAGGGCATTATACAGTTTAGCAAGCACACACTTACTATAACTATACTTCAGAATATAGTATATTGCAGTATATTGGCAAAATATACTTCAGTGCAGCAAGTTTCGCACAGCTGGCATGGAAACCTGATATGGAATGTTCAATGGTAAGAACACAAGTACTATGCTTGTCTGAACAATAAACAAGGCTGACATATTTCAACAAAGAAGACTCTATAATAGATTTACCTGCTACAATAACAGATAAAGAAGATACAGCTTTACCTCATGCATTATAAGCAAAAAATTCAGTCTTCACAGCATTAGCATTAAATCCTAGAAGCTTATAGCTAGAAACCTATAAGCTTCTAGTGCTAGTTGAACAATTTTTATCCAAATTCTGAAGAAATAACATGGACTCAACTGCATGTTTGCATTTTCAAATTATCTATACATGTAGTTAAACACTATCAGTGCCATCTAATAATTTTTCAACAAAACATATTAACAGACAAATACTGATAAATTAGGTTAAGTTGGGTTAGATTAATTTGATGACTGTTGGGTGTTTATTTATAAACAAATTTCGAGACTTTGAGAATAGACATAAATATTGAAAAATATGATAGAAAAACTGGAAATACAAGGAAAATAGTACAGATTAAATAGTGAATAGTGAAGATAGGATTCTTCTGTATATTATAAATTAAGAATTGTTATCTTAACATGTTTCCTTATGTGGTAATTGAACCCTAAGCTTACACCTTAAATTTAGAAACAGTATAAAAAAGAGATTAAGTAAGATATTCACTTTCTTCCTAGCTAAAATCTGTAGTAAATTATGACTACTTATATCATTCCTAATAGCATTTCACTCTAATTCACCCTCCAAAGGCCAATATATAGCCTAAATTTTATATACATTTTTCTGTTTCTTGATTAGGCTACATTATTCTTTGCTCAAACAGGCTTAACAGCAAAAGAACAAATATCCATGAAATAAAAAAAAAAATAGAAAAATGTATAGTAAATATATAATTTGGTCTTCATATTTGAATATTAGGAGGACATGGGGTAAAGTAAAGTGAAGATTCTTTAAAAATCATATAAGTAGGCATAATGAAGGCCTATTTAAGAGTATTTTCCAGAATTTTACAGTGTTTCCACCTCAAAAGTATTTCCCCTAAACTAAAATGGTAAATTCTACTATAGCTACTTTTGGCTATCTTGGAAAGGGGTTAGGTTAGGAAAATGAAACTTTTAGGGAGGGGTCTACAGGCTAAAGTATAATGCAGGAAGGTATTTAAACTACCTATCTCCACTCCTTCTCCCTCTAGAAAGTCATGAGATTTGCCTACATGACAGGTACCTATTGAAATTTTGACAAAGCAGAATTTTACCTTAATTTTGAGTTATCAGTTTCTTTTTCTTTGGTTTTAGCTATGAAAATCCAATTCCTGTTATTTGAGTAGAATTTTAAGCTATATCAATGTTTTTTTTTTTAATTTAGGAAAAGTATTTGCATATCTTTAAAACCTTATAAATTAGGATTGAGCAAAGTTCTAGGACATATTTTAGCTGGTAAATTTGCAGGTGGCACAATAATTTAGCTAGGATCAAAGTGAATACATCATTTAATGCCTTTTGTTATGCTCTTTCATAAGTCAATAATTGCTTCTGTCACAAGTTGCATCTTGAGCCCTTAAAGGGACTCCAAAGGTATTTTATATGAATTAGGAAAGAGCATAAAAAACATCAAATGATGTTTCTACTTTCATTCTAGGTAAACTTTATGGCACACTGCAAAGTTATCATGAAGTATACTCCCCCCACCCCCCTAATGTACAAATATATACCCTAAATTGTTGACAGCAAATTTTTGAATTGTAAAATTCAGTGCTATTTTTCTCAATGGCATTTGAAAAACTTGAAACGTTAGGAAATTGGTTAATACTTGAGTTCCCCAATAAATGAGGTTTGAATTGTTATAAATAAGTATTACCTTATCTTAAATCACATCTTTTAGTGACTAAGGTTGAAGAGCCTGTAGATGTCACCAGGCAAACTTGACTTGATAATCTTTATGTCACAGTTGCATTATCACTATATACATACATACAGGACAACAGTTCATAATGACAGGACAATTAAAACAACTTTCATATTTACCAGTCAGTTTGGTTTTATTGTTGGGTTCACTATATGTATTGGCGGCTGGGCATACTTGGGGGTTAAAGGGGGCCGGTAGCATCTAACAGATCCTACTCCATGATGCTGGTTTGTCCCACAGTGTCTTCAATGACTTGCCACTCCAATCACAGTGAACACCAACCTTTAAGCTATCAACTGATCTGGCTGACATGGTAGATTTGCTAAGTGAATTCCACAGCAGAACAACACAATTGGTGAAGAAGTTAAACTTCTTGCACTTTCTGCTAAATTTTTGACACAGTTTTATGGGACTTCCTTGTGTTATGCTATATTCAGTGTGATCAAAAACAGGCTTGATGGTGTCACTGGTCATCATCTTAAATGCAAGGATGACAAGGATCTCTTCTCTCTCTCTACAGTACATTAGGGTAGGTAGGTCAAGCTTTTCTAGTCATTGCTCGTAAGAGATTTGTTTTTCACAAAGAGGAGCTTGGTTGCTCTATGCTGGACCTTCTCAAGAATCTCCATGTCACACTTAAAGTGGGGGTTGGCAACCAACATACCAAACTCAAGATGGGGATAAACAAGGGCTGTGTAGAGTTTCTTGATAACTCTGGGTTAGCAACTTGTTACTGAACACTTGATCAAACCAAGGACCTTGTTTGCCTTAGCAGCTTGGTTCTGAGAGTGACTATGAAACTTAAGCTTATTGTCAATTAATACCCCAAGATTACACTCTTCCTCAGCACTCTGAATGGGCATATTGGCACCTGCAGAGTCAATCATGTGATAACTATGGCAGGGATTGTTTGAACCAAGATGAAGGAATTTTTTAGGGGGTAAAAAAAAATCAATCTGCTAAACTTGTGTTAGGAGTAAGTTTAATTAATGCAAACTTGCGTTAATTAAGTAAATTACACTACTTTAGACTATGTTAGGGGGGGGTGCCCCCTCTGGATCTGCCACTGAGAGGTTGTTGAGATCTTCTTGCAGAGAAGAGCAATTTTCTATAGAGGCTGCTGGACCAAAGAGTTTGGAATTATCTGTATACAGTACCCAGCAATTCTTTACCACCTCAGGAGCATCATTTATGTAAAGGTTAAACAGTGTTGGGCCTAGATTGATTCCTTGAGGGTCACCACTATTAACGTGAACTGGTGTGGAATAGATGAGGTTACTTCTTTCATCATATACAGCAACAATCTTGGTTCTGTTGGATAAGAAGCTATGAATCCACTGGGGAACATCATTGTCTATCTGATATACTGACAGCTTGATCATCAGGCTGCAGTGAGACAATTTATCAAAGGCCTTAGCTTGATCCAGTAGGAACACGTCTTGCTCCAGCAGATCAGCTACAGAGTCATAAGCTAGTATAAGATTGGTTTTGAAAGACATACCTTTTCTGAAGCCATGTGCCCCCAAAAAGAAGGTCATTCTTGGTCATATGCTCTATGATTGCATCACCGATTGTCCCGTCATTAAGTTTGGCTACAACTGAGGTGAGACTAATGGCTCGATATTTTTCAGACCGGGTTCTAGATCCTTTCTTGAATACGAGATTATTTACGACTGTCTGCAAATCTGCAAGTAGGCTACTAGTCAGAAGAGACAGCTTGAATAACGAAAAGAGCGGCTCGGCTACTATATCTTCAAGTTCTTTAAGGAGCCTCGGATGTATACCATTTGGACCTTTAGCTTTGTTGCAGTCTAGTCTACTCAGCCTTTTCTTAATCTTGTCCATTGTGATGTAAATTTTTGGTGCTTGACAATCTTGGGGACAGGAGATGGTGGCTTGTCAGAGCAGGAAGGGCATAGTCTGTCTACTCTTATCTTTAGCAGATACATACGTCCAGCTATGAAGTGTCTAGTCAGTTGCCTCAGTTTATTCCTTGCTCTTGCAAAGTGATCCCAGTGGTGTGTGCATTTGCATTCCTTATATTTTGAAAAAGCCTTCTTCTTATGGTTCATAGCCCTTTTAGTAGGCCGGTTCAGGTGTGACAGTGTTTTTGGTGTTTTCACAAATGAAAATGAAGTACATGTCCTCTCAGCTTGGAGCAGAGTATTCTTAAAATTTTGCCAGGCTAGCTCAATGTCACCCTTGACAATCACTAGGTCCCATTTTACTGCCTGTATTATCTCCCTGATTTTGCTGTAGTTGGTGTAAGTTTGTTTAGTGCAATTGTTTTTCTGTTGACTAAGCAGCAAATCATGGCAGATGCAGACGTGGTTGCTGGTACCAATAGGGGGGAAGAGCTCAGTGTTAACTAACAATCCTGGGTTGTTAGTGATTGTCAAATCTTGAAAGGATGGCGTTTGGTTATTTTTATACCAGGTTGGTTGGTCTATTACCTGATATAAGCTATTGCTACCCAAATATTCAACAAATGGGTTACTGACAATAGAGCTTTGTTGATAACCCAATTTGACATCCCTCAACCCATTTGACATCTGGTAGTTTCAGTTCACCAAGAAGAATTAAGTTCTAATTATCATTATTGGAGGCTTGTTCAGCCAACTCAATTAGAGCTTGGTAAGACACAAGGACATTTGGACAACTGTGGCTTCTATATAGGCTATACAATCTATCAGTAATGATTTTCCCTCATTAGTAATACTGACAAAAACACTCTCTACCCAAGGGGAATAATCATGATTGAAAGATAAATCTCTAACCTGCATTTCTTCCTTTGTGTAGATGGCAGTGTCTCTTCTGGGGTTAATAGACAAATTTGAGAACAGGCAATATCTGGATATCCTGATATGATTTTCTGCCAGTGGGTTGCTTGAGTTCTTGGGGATTAGTTCACAAATACACAGTACATCATAATCTTTAGTGGTGGCTGCCAATTTCAGCTCTGGAAGCTTGCTTGTTAATGTGTCAATGTTTGTGTAAAACAGTTTCAACACTATCTTTCTACTGACTGGGTTGTTATTGCAGGGTTTGGACAGTTCAGTTTGTTTCAAATTATAGGCTCTGTCCTATTTTTATAGGATTTCTCGGGCCCAAATATAGGATTCGGAAGTCCTCGGGATCAGATCTGTGGTAGATGGCGTGGGATGCCTGGTCACATAAATTTGTCATTTCCTGAGTTTTGGCATTTTTTTTTTTTTTTAATTTCAAATACAAACTGTGCAAATAGTAAAAAATCAGATACACATTCTGTGCAAACGATTGACTGGTACAGGTAAAATATTTGGAGTCACTCTTGCTGCTTCTTGGGCATCAATTTCGATATGAGGTCAGTTTTTCTCTTTGCAAGAGACTGCTCCATTCTCGCAGATTCCACCATCTGTTCTCTTTCACTTGTTCTGGACTTTACAGCTCCTTCAAGCAAAGAAACAGCTAGGGCAATGTCTATGGAACTCTTGGACTTGGTAGCCTTGTTCATTCTGTTGGTCGCTTCCTGAAGTAGAGTATCTGCTACTGTTCTCTTTTCTTTCTCTGATGCTATAAGTTTTTTCCTTTTGCTTTCCAGGTCTTCTATTTTTTTCTTTTTGTCGTGGACCTCCTGCAACTTCTGCTTGCTGTCCTCTTTGACAGCTGCTTTCTCCTTCTCGGATAGCGCTTCTTTTTTCTTTTCATCCAGATATTGTTGATACCAAGACCGTGTGGAACGTGCCAGATTCAACAGCTCTTTTGTAATAACAAACCGTTCTGGTTGTCCTCCATAAAGCCTCAACGTGTCATATACCATGAGTCTCGCATCCAGAACGCGTTCAGACATCAAGGCCTGGTCTTCACCAAGAATCTAACCAGAATGCAAGAACCCACGCTCAACATCTGCACTGCCATGCAAAAACGTCAACACGGCTTTGATAAGCTTGGTAAGCTCCGGGTACTTGCTGTCCCCGCACTCATTCACCATTCCAAAATAATGGCTCCAAAAATGATCAATCCGAGTAATGTCCTCAAGGGTCCAGTTTCTGTTTGCAAAAGCAGCCACTCAGCCTGGGCAACGTCTGAGCTTACTCCAATCGCAATCTCGCGTGCCACAACCACTATGTCTGCAATGCTTCTTCAATCCTTCATGTTGATTGGACTCAAACAGCGTAAAGCCTCTAGAAAACAATCCTTTTCCAGAGGACATTTGTTCAAAATATGGCGAATACCCGCAGTAAAATGTTTTTGCACATTGACATAGAAAATAGCCTTGTCTTTCAGTGTTGCTTTCTCATCAAAAGCTTGTTCCACATTTTCTGAAACTATGGGCTTTTCTGCAAATTTTTCAGCAAGGTTCAACATTTCTGGTGAGAAATTTTCAGTCTCGGTCACGAAATCTGGAGTAAAGACCGTCTGCAAAACGTCGCAACTAGTGTTTTGATCTCTGAGTGCAGAACATGAATGAGAGGCTCTTCTTTCTGGAACAGTTGGGTGAAACTCATGAACAGATCTTCTGAGGCTAGAACAAACTCGAGTTGGGCCTTCATCGTCACACTTCTGATATAAGCCACAATCTTTAGAAATTTGGGAGTGGACAGAATATTCTTCAATTTTTCTCTCTCGGCACAAAGTTCAGGAAGTACTCTAAGATTGCCCACCACTGCTGCATGATTCTAGCGAGGGCACATCCAATTGTCAGCCAGCAGCTTGGGACATGCTTCAAGAAAGCATTCTCTGGCACTCCCACTTTCTTTTGGCACTTTTGATAGTCTTCACAACGTGCAGGCAAGCTGTCAAAAATGAATGCACAAGAATAACAAAGTTGGAACTTTCTTCTCAGAACACCTGAAGACCTTTCAAGAAAGTGTTATGAATTATATGGATGTTGCAAGAACCAATGTTCAACATTCCCTTTCCCGTCACTTTCTATTTTTCGGCATTGAACTTGTTCCAAACACTTTCGTTCATTTCCAAGCGTGATCAGTTTTTCAAGTGGCAGCTGATTCTGCTCAATGGCTGACATAATCTTCCTATACAGGTCATCACTTGTTGCATAGCCCATAAAACTTATGCATAAATGTCTGCTCTGGATTTTGTTTCTGTATGAGGACCAATATCAAACACATATCTGTAACTCTTTCATATCAGCATTGTTGGTTGTCTCCTCATATTCTAGTACAAAATATGACTGAATATCCTTCACAAGCATTTGCTTACAGTATGGATGCAGTGCATTGGTGATCAGATACATGAGTTTCTTTGCACATAGGGACATTCCATTGGGGATCTTACTGGGGAACATTGCATGGAAGGTTGCGACAATATGGTCTAAAGAGTTAGCACACATGGAACTCTGTGCTGTCTGAAGTGCCCATATTAACTCAGCTTTATAAGCAGCATCACGCTCACAAAAAATGTTTGTACCAACTAATGGTTTATCCTTGGTTGTTTCATCAACTCGAGATTATCCAGTCAGGTGAAGCTGTAGTGGATGTAGTTGAGCAGTAACTGCAGCTTTGTGTTCTGCAGATCGCACATGTTGGTTTAGCTGAGCCAATCCAAGCTGTGCAACCAAGATTTTTCAAGCAGAGTTTGCAAAAGAACGAGTACTGGTTGTTCCCAGTCTTACACTATTCGCCAATCTTTCTACCGCTGCAATCTGTCTTAGCAAGCCATGAACTATTGAACTTGGTAGGCCCAATACCTAATTACCAAGCATCACCTGCAAAATAGCATCCCCAATTAAAAGGCCATAAAAAGAAAAAATGTGGATATGTCCAAAACTGGGCCATATTTGCATCAGCCTTTATAGTGTTCAGCCAGGAAATGCATAAGTTGCAAGAACTCACAGTCTCATTAAGCAGAGACTGCTAGCCTATATACTGATCTTTGCTCATTTCTGACAGGCCTAACATGACAAAAAACAAAACGTAGGCTACTAAGTCAACACAACAGCATAGCCCAGGCAGAAGCAGCTTACTAATTCCAACACAAAGCATTAGTTAAGTTCAAACATCTCAACAGTTGTAATTAATTATCAATTTACACCAAAAGACAGCACAGTCTACAAGCAGAGTCAAAAGCAAAGAAAAGCACATCTTGGCTTACTTAACGAGCAGTGAAAATTTAAAATCATGAGCAATGCTCTTGGTGCTCTTCAGCCGAAAATATAGGAATAATAAAATTTTAGCCAAAATATAGGCATTTTATAGGAGTGCATTCAAATATAGGAATTTATAGGCGAGTCCAAACCCTGTTATTGTGTATTGCTTTTGGTAAACTTTTATAACTTGTATTATTTTAGCTAGAGCTCAAGCAAGAATGGAAAGTATCACTAATATCATCATCAATACTAATACTACTAGAAAACAAACTATTTACAGTTTGGCTTATTTCAGTGGATAATGGAGTCAATGCTCTATTTTGTGGAATATACTACTCTTGAACAACTTATTTATAAACTAGTAACATTTTTTTAACAACTTTTCAATAGCTTAACTACTGTTGATAACTTCTTTGTGTGGTTACAAAAATTAAATACCTTTGGGGCCCATTTAAGGGCTGAAGATGCAATTTGAAACAGAAGCAATTACTGAATTATGAAAGAGCATAAGAAAAGGCATCAACTGATGTATTCACTTTCATCCTAGCTAAATTAGGCTAGCCTATTGTGCCACATGCAAATTTACCCTTTAGCCTGTAGACCCATCCCTGAAGCTTCATTTTCCTAACCTAACACCTTTCCAAGATAGCCAAAAGTAGCTGAAGTAGAATAGTACCAATCTTTTCAGTAAGGTCATTATCTCAACTCCTTTTCAAGATATTGAATAGGCTAGCCTGTCATCAAGAATCTTAACTTAATAAAAATTTGGCTTATTTTACCTTGTAGATGCTGTATTCAAGTGACATGCTAAAAGCCTAGTAAGTAATAAATTTAAAGTAATAATTTCAGGCTAGGGTTGTCTAAAAGGAGTTGTGAAATAAATAAAAATCAACCTTTTTAACAATTAAAGCAATTCAGCCCTTATAAATTTAAATTAGGTTGCTAGTTTGCAATCAGGGTTGCCCAGACTTTTAGGGACAAAAGTGTCCCAATCAGTCAAAAATGGACACTTTTAGTGTCCCTCTAGAAAATTATCCAGTATACAGGATAGCCACTATGAACTTTCAAAACCTGTGAAACAAGTGCTAAAAACCTGTGAAGTTCATCTTTTTTGTTCTGCTACCTCGTGATATCTTACCTGCTTGAGTTCTGAAGGCATTTTAAGCTTTCACATTAACATTACTTATAAATTAAGTTTAGTGATAGTTCAATTTGAAGAGATGTTGATCTTCGGTAGCTATTGAGGATCTTTGGGTGTGACAAGGTCCGAACGGCTGTAGCAACGAAATGTCTATTTTGACCTATATAGTTTTAAAGTTAAACAAAAGACGTCGATCTTCTTAACCACGGAGTCAACTGGTTGTTCAAGTGGTTGAAATCATTTAAAAACTCCTTTATCTTGCCGTTTTCAGAACATTTAGAAGTGGCCTTGGGCAAAAATTACATTTTCGAGAAGTAAAAAAGTGAGAAGACAAGGTCGATTGAAATAAATTCGCTTGAGTTATACTTGATAAAAACAGGAGACCAGCGTTTGACAAAAAAATCACAGCTGAAAGTATAAAATATAAAACAGAAACGTTCGCTAGCGGCTATAAATAAAATTAAGCCGCAACATAGCTTTTCTGCGAAACTCCTTTCTTTCTATGACAGCAGTGCAATAATAGCCATATGCATACGGCTATACACCACAAGGATTTACGCGAAATGCGCGAGCTGGGATTGGCCATTCATGTCTTCTTTCCAGCCTCCTCAGTGGCCTTGGTGACATTACCACCAGCAGTAGGTGCGTCCTTGAAGTTGACCGACTTGATGAAAAACGTCAACCATAAGATAGAAGAAAAAGTTGAGCTCAATAATTCTAGTACACCACATTGGTTGAGACTTTAGGTCCTATTCCTATTCGGTGGATAAATGGAAGTACTCTGAAAATGAAAACAATGCATTCTCTGAAAGTGGTTGAAAAGTCTCAGATCGGTTCTAAGAGACAAGCGACGGCCATTATCGATTTAAACTCACCTAAAGGGGTTTTCAATTGGGCGGCTGGATGGCATCAAGAGCTTCAAAGAGGGTCTTGCCGTCAGCTTGCCTTCTTTGCGCTTAATGGCCCACCCATTGTATCATCGAAGACTGTCAGATGGCTCCAACATGTAGTCTCCGTGCCAATCAGAAATTGGGACGAAGGCAACGGATGCTGGGTTGTAACCGATCTTCTTGATGTAGGCGGAAACTTATTTCTTGATTTCCTCGAAACGAGCCTAGGAGAAGATGTTCCATGAAGAGAAATTTTTTAATTGAAACTCTCATTTCAGGACTGAGATGTGGAAAACGTAGTTGGAAATGAAGATATGCTTTCTTTGCGGAAAAAATGAACTAATAGGATACAAAAAAAAGGAGGAGGGGAGTCAAAGAAAAACAAAAGAAAGAAAATAAA
The DNA here is from genome assembly GCF_049724085.1 of Artemia sp. Qi Xiang Cuo. NCBI lineage: Eukaryota > Metazoa > Arthropoda > Branchiopoda > Anostraca > Artemiidae > Artemia > Artemia sp. Qi Xiang Cuo. The sequence goes on from NC_142810.1 coordinate 6,827,499, forward strand.
AGAGCAAGATCAGATTTAATAGAAAGAGTATCAGAAACAAAGAGTAGCATTAAGAAATAAGAAAATAGAAGAGTAATATCAGAGCAGAGATTTCGATTATTCAAGCTGAAGACAATTATTATTCTCTCTCTGACCCAGTAGTCTAAACTGACACAATTAATAGCTGCCGAAACGGACTTGATTTATTTGGAAAGGTCTGTTGACAAAAAGGCTTTAAATGGCTTTCTCGCAACTCCAGGGCCGGATTTATGTTCTTCCTTTTCCAGTATAAAGTATAAATTAGGGTTCCCCTATGTAAGAAGTTATTTCATCCAAATGTTAATGTATTCATAAGAATGAGATTAATGTGTTTATTAGAAAAAGATCCACGACCTGAAAAAATATCATTTAACTACCATTCTAAGATCACCAGCTTGTCAACCACAACGCCAACCAATATAAAACAGAACGGATTTCCAAAAATTGCACTGGCCAATGTCCCGTCACAGTCACAGTCAAAAATTAAAATAACTAAAACAATAGAAAAAGAAGTTCCGCATTCTGATTTTCATTTCCCTTCATTTTCAACACTAAATGCTGAAAGCTTAAATATAGATAAAATGGCAGAGTTAAAGCAAATTGTTTATTTCCCAACGACAAAAGGTGATACTCTACTGGATCTGATTTGCAGAAATTTAAGTAATGTTTATAATATAATGTATATATAATACGGATCGACCTGACATTAGGCAAGAAATGAAAGATTTAGTTAGACATAAGATTCAGCTTCCCTCTAATGATTTAGCATAATGATAAGACGCTTAGGATTTAGTCAGTCAAATGGATCGGGTTCGGATTCATCCTCTATTTGCTTGCCCATATCGTGATCCTTGCAGTACCTCCTCGAAAAGCTGTTCAATAATATAGGCAGAATCTGCCACCGATCCACCGACGCAGCGCTACGAGTAACCAGCTGCTTTACATGCATGAGGGAATCCACAGTTTTCACTTTCAGCCGATTTCGCAACTTAGTTTTAATATTTGTTAATTGAGATAATTGTCTTTCGGCACCAGCACTTGAGTGAGGTAACGCGCTTAAGTTCAACATAAAGTTTGATAGTTCAACGAATTTGGGAGTGCCGTCAGGATTTTTCACATTTAACAAGAGCTTCCAAAAATAAGATGGAGAGAACATTATCTCCTCATCACCAGACTTCAGGATCATTTCTTCTTTGTAATCTGGCAAGACCAACCACTGGTCTTCAAGAGTGTCTCTAGTAGACTCTATCTCGCTCTGACTTTTCCCCAGAAGTTTACTAAATCTGCTGGTCAAAGGACTAATCGTTTCAACAGTTCCACTCGCGGCAGCTTTCGGGTCTAAGCACTTGAGCGCTTGTGACGTCTTATCTTTATGATTGACCCGCTTTCTCAATTGCTTCACCAGTTCAACGTAGAATCCAAAGCACGTCAGCTTAAACTGTTCGACAGCTTTCTCTAACACTCTTTCTTCGTTCAGGTAAGCTTCTGTGTTGGGACCACACAAAATATCTTTCACATCTTTGTAGTTTCGGGGCTCAAAAGTATCACTTCGGTTCAAAAGTTCTTATTTCATGGAGCATCTCATGATCCTTTTCAGTGCCGATCTAAAGCTTGTTATCAAAGCGTGGTAATTGTGTCTTTAGACAGGAACTGTACGTTCAAGCTATTAACCTTAGCGAGCATGACAGCTAAAAAGTACAAATGTGCCTTCGTTGTTGGTTTTTTCATAGAGGCTAGAATCTTAAATGCCTTATCTTTTGAACCTGTAATAAGTAAGATACTAATTAATAAATTTTCTAAATTTAAAATAAGCAAACTTTAATAAATGACTGAATTGAAAACAAGACAACTTTTAATTTAAGTGAAATTTGGGCGTTTTCAGGATATTTAGTTAACCAAGTGGTGCAGTTAAATTGACGTGGAAATTACGTTAAAGCCCAAAATTGTGGTCAGAAAAGAAACTATAAAAAGTTTTAGAAAGGAGTGGCAGGAGGAACTTTCGGGCTGCCTAAACCGAGATAGAGTTACAGGTAAGATATAGAGGAAAATAAAAAAGTTTGTGATGGGAAGATTGGATATGAGGGAAGATTTGTTTTGCGGGGAAGAATTACAGAAAGCACTATAAGGGTTAAAAAATAATAAAGCTTTAGGTGCTAATAGGGTAGTAAATGAGTTTCTTAAATATGGTGGCTCTGAGGTTGGAAACAAATTACTGAAGATTATGAATATGATTTTTGAAAAAGGGGAAGTACCAAATGATTTTAGGAAAACCTTAATTAAGCCATTTTATAAGAAAAGTGATAAAGTGAGTGTTGTAATTATTGAGGAATTAGTCTGGTCTCTGTAAGTAAAAAACTACTTAGTAATATTTTACTTTTTAGACTGAAAGATACCGTAGACAAAGTTTTAAGAGAAGAATAGTGCGGTTTAAGAAAAGTTAGAGAATGCGTTGACCAAATTTTCACTCTTAGGTTAATAATTGAGAAGTGCCTGAGTTGTCAAACACCTTTGGTCCTTAGTTTTATAGATTATGAGCAAGCGTTCGATTCTGTTGATAGAAGAGCTATAGCAAAGGTTTTATCCTTGTATGGTATACCAGACAAATACATTAAAATGATTAATACTATTTACGAGAATAACACGGCTGCAGTCAAGGTAGGAAATGAGGTTAGCAGCTAGTTTTGTATTAAATCAGCAGTTAAGCAGGGATGTGTTCTATCTCCCTTTATATGGATTATTTTGATAGACTTTGTTTTAAGGAGCACAGGAAAGGCAATGGGAGACCACGGAATCAAATGGGGAGGACAAAGTCTCCTGGACTTAGATAATGCTGATGATTAAGCATCCTAGAGGATAGTTTGAGAAAAATGAATTAACTTTGGAGGTTTTGCGAGTTCAGGATGATAGAATAGGTTTGAAAATTAATATTAAGAAGACTAAGTCACTAAAGCTAGGAATAAGGGAATAAGAAAAGGTGACGTTGGGTGATGAAAAGATTTTTCAAGTAGGCAGCTTCACTTACCTTGGTAGTATTATTAGTAAAGATGGTGGGAGCAGTGAAGATGTTAAAAGTTGAATAGTCAAGGCTCAGAGTGTTTTTTCACAATTAAAAAAGTTTGGAAGAATAGGAAGATAAGTCTGCAAACCAAGATTAGAATATTAGAACCTACAATGATGACAGTATTCAAATATGGCTTTAAAGCATGGGTGGTTTGAAAAGCGGATGAAGGTTTGCTAGATTTGTTCCAGAGAAATTGCTTAAGGATTGTTCTGGGTAACCGGATGACTGACCGTATTTCAAACAATAAGCTGTACGAAAAATGTAGTTCAATACCGCTCTCTATGGATATAATGAAAGAAAGGTTGACAGGGCTAAGGCACGTTGTGCGGAATAAGGATGGCAGATTGACGAAGATTCTTCTTTTCCACCAGCCATTTAGGGCTAAACGGAAAGCAGGTCGTCCTCGTCTGGGGTGGGAGGACATCATATAGAAAGATTTAAAGGAAATGGGAACTTCATGGGAAGGTTTAAAAAGGGAGGCTTTGAATAGATTGGGATGGAGGAGGAGCGTGCGTAGCTGTGTTGTAAGCCAAATCGTAAGCATCCTAGTTTACCCTGCGCTAGACAGGCTATTGAAACTTCCGGTGGACACTGGGTCATGGTGATCGGGAAGGTGGAGGCCCCTGATCGGTAGCCCTCTATGTACCTGAGACAACAAACCCGGGGCAAGTTGGAGAGAAAGAATAGTCCCGAGCTAAGGTTGGGTGAGCGGGATAGCCCTTAAAAAGACCGTGGGCAAGAAAAATCATAACAAACCTTTTTCTGCAGAGGGTTCCTTTGACTGTTTGTGAAAAAAAGAAAACCAGGGGTGACCATAATTCCAAAACTCGTCTGGAAGCTGCCTCTAGAGAAAGCCATTGGTTGTTGGCGATCTGCAACAATTTTTAATGCGTAGACTGGAGGAATTCCTGTCTCTGGTTGAGCTCTGTGATTCTTTTTGGGCTTCCTGTAACATAGTTTACAAGATCTTTGATGAAGAGCTCCAATCCGTCCCGAAGAAACTTAGAGGCATAGCTAGCACACAACACAAGTGAATGGCTTGTGCCTCCAAGGGTAAAAAGGTGCGGTAATGATTCCTGAAGCAGAGAACCTAGTCCAGCATGAACTCCCAGTGTTTACAGATGCATTGTCATAGGCAATCCCCATTAAATTTTAGACTGGAAATCCAATGTCTTTGAGGTAAGTTTGTATTAGATTTTTCAGTTCCTCACTTGACGCATCAGTCACTTTTACCAGACCTAATAACCTTTCCTTCGCTAAAAGAGCTTCAGAATGTTTGTACTTTGTAATCATGACAAGCATTTGTGCTTAACTCTTGTCTGTTTTCTCGTCGAATGTGAGCGAATAATGTGCAGTAGTAAGAAGGTCCGATAAAGTCTGACACACATGCGGGGCCCTAAGGTCATCAATCACTCTTTTCACTTTTGTTCTTTTAAGCTTCAGCTGACGAAGAATATTTAAGTCTGGTACAGACCCCTTTAGAGCCAGTTTTAAGGAGTCGGCTTACTTAAAAAGTATATCCTCAGCAGCAAGCCATGCCACAAGGTGTATATCGCAAATAAAGACGGCATGCCTGTTCTGCGATGCAGACTAAAATAGGGGTTAGTTGGCGTCTGACTTCTGTCCATCTTTACCTTCTCTTTGTGGGATTCCCTCTGGCTGTGAACAATCATATTGTATTTTGTCCCCGTCAAAGTTTTACAGCAGAACTTACACCATGCACTCTTGCCGTCATGTGGTGATCTTACCACAAAATGTTTCAGCTTTTCATCTTGTTCCCACGAACAAACGAAGCTTCGTTTTCTTTGTGCTACTTGTGATTTTTTACGTTTAGAACCAGCACCCATTTTTGAATTGTCTGGAACACCAACAGTACTGATCCCTAGCTCTTCTAGCTCAATTTAAGAACTACTCAAATAAGTATCAGAAGTATCAGCTACTTCTTCGACCTCCCGCTTTCTTGGTCCTTCTTTCTTCCTTTTATGTTTAGCATCAACGCCTATTTTATCTGCAATATCAACATTACCAGCCAACAGCTCTTCTGATGCATTATCACTTTCATTACTGTTTGACTCTAGATTAAGACCATCACCTATTCCTTTGCCCAGAATGCAAAATTTCTTGCTTTTGGTACAATGAACAGTCAGAGGTGTAGCTTTGTATCGATCATTGCCAACAGTATTTAATAAAATGATAATGGGTGATGCTTATTCTCTTTGGTTCTCATTATCTCCACTTAGTTTTGCTTTGCATCAGGAAATTTTCCAAGACTTCCACTGGTACCGCATCTAGAATCAACAACATCAACTACTTCAAAGATTTGTGGTATTGAGGTTTGGGGTCTTGTTAAAGTTTTCAAAAAGCAGTCATCAATGCTCCGTTGTTTTTTCTTTGAATTTTCACTCATGACACCTGAAAACAATTTTCTTTTACACTGACCATATATAGTTAAATCAGCTCCTTTTCTCATATGTCTATTCTGGTCCAATTTTTACAGAAGCACCCTGAAAAATGAGCTGCTTTGGCAAATTCATGATTTACAAGATTACTCATTTTAGTCAGACTGAAAATGGCAATTTTGTTGAAAAAAGAAAAAGAAAATATAATGAATTACAAAAAAAACAAAGAATCACAGTAACATATGATTTCCAAGATTTTTTAAGCATAATATACAACATTCAAATATACTCTCAGATACACTTCTTTAGCATTTCATATTCTACCGGAAGTCTACATACATTTGGAATATAGAACCACAATGAGATAGCTAAGAAATTAACCAAGCATTTATTCAAAATTCAATCCTCTATCTGAATATAACAGTCCCTTCCTAAAACCTTCTGAACAAAAACAAAACAACATAGAGGTAATCTTTATATTGGAAACCAGGTCTACTGCATATCCAGTATTATTTTTTTTTGTATTACTTTCAGTAAAAGGCTATTTAATTTTAAAGAAAACTATGCTGCATTGGTTGAAGGGCTATAATTTTTTTTTTATTAAAGAAGAATTAAATGAGAGAAACTTCAAATTCAATTGTTTAATACATTGTCCTAGCTAAAGCCAACCAGAAAATGGAATAGACATCCTTGGATACATGTGCAGTGGCCAAAGTAACTAGCCAATTTCCGGGCAGGGCAAATGTATATGCCAACACAATTTTTTCCTCATTTAATATAAATCATCAGGTGGATGCAGTTTTTCTGCAGAGAAGTGCTGGAGATTTCAGAAATCCTATCACTAAACAATTGGTTTGTTTTCGATCTCTGGTCATAGATTTGTTCTCAGGTTTTTGGTTTGACAAAAAATACATTTTTCTTTCCTCTTTTTTGTTTTCTGGTACACTAAATAACTGTAATGCATGGCAAAATGCATAGAAAATAATTAATTTTTACTATATTTTTGACTAAGGAAAGCATAGTGGAATCACTTTAAAAATTATATATAATATA